>NC_059470.1:37192500-37297500 GCF_905237065.1 Salmo salar
CAGGTGATATAGACTCTCCAGCCTACTGCAGGTGATATAGACCCTCCATTCTACTGCAGGTGATATAGACCCTCCATTCTACTGCAGGGGATATAGACCCTCCATTCTACTGCAGGGGATATAGACCCTCCATCCTACTGCAGGGGATATAGACCCTCCATTCTACTGCAGGTGATATAGACCCTCCATTCTACTGCAGGTGATATAGACCCTCCATCCTACTGCAGGGGATATAGACCCTCCATCCTACTGCAGGGGATATAGACCCTCCATTCTACTGCAGGGGATATAGACCCTCCATCCTACTGCAGGGGATATAGACTCTCCATTCTACTGCAGGTGATATAGACCCTCCATCCTACTGCAGGTGATATAGACCCTCCATTCTACTGCAGGTGATATAGACCCTCCATTCTACTGCAGGTGATATAGACTCTCCATTCTACTGCAGGTGATATAGACCCTCCAGACTACTGCAGGTGATATAGACCCTCCAGTCTACTGCAGGTGATATAGACCCTCCATTCTACTGCAGGTGATATAGACCCTCCAGTCTACTGCAGGTGATATAGACTCTCCAGTCTACTGCAGGTGATATAGACTCTCCATTCTACTGCAGGTGATATAGACCCTCCATTCTACTGCAGGTGATATAGACCCTCCAGTCTACTGCAGGTGATATAGACTCTCCATTCTACTGCAGGTGATATAGACTCTCCATTCTACTGCAGGTGATATAGACTCTCCATTCTACTGCAGGTGATATAGACCCTCCATTCTACTGCAGGTGATATAGACTCTCCAGCCTACTGCAGGTGATATAGACCCTCCATTCTACTGCAGGTGATATAGACCCTCCATTCTACTGCAGGTGATATAGACCCTCCAGACTACTGCAGGGGATATAGACCCTCCAGACTACTGCAGGTGATATAGACCCTCCATCCTACTGCAGGTGATATAGACTCTCCAGCCTACTGCAGGTGATATAGACTCTCCAGCCTACTGCAGGTGATATAGACCCTCCATTCTACTGCAGGTGATATAGACTCTCCATCCTACTGCAGCTGATATAGACCATCCATTCTACTGCAGGGGATATAGACCCTCCAGACTACTGCAGGTGATATAGACCCTCCAGCCTACTGCAGGTGATATAGACCCTCCATTCTACTGCAGGTGATACAGACCCTCCATTCTACTGCAGGTGATATAGACCCTCCATTCTACTGCAGGTGATATAGACCCTCCAGACTACTGCAGGTGATATAGACCCTCCAGCCTACTGCAGGGGATATAGACCCTCCAGCCTACTGCAGGTGATATAGACCCTCCATTCTACTGCAGGTGATATAGACCCTCCATTCTACTGCAGGTGATATAGACCCTCCAGCCTACTGCAGGTGATATAGACCCTCCATTCTACTGCAGGTGATATAGACCCTCCATTCTACTGCAGGTGATATAGACCCTCCAGTCTACTGCAGGTGATATAGACCCTCCATTCTACTGCAGGTGATATAGACCCTCCATTCTACTGCAGGTGATATAGACCCTCCAGACTACTGCAGGTGATATAGACCCTCCATTCTACTGCAGGTGATATAGACCCTCCAGCCTACTGCAGGTGATACAGACCCTCCATTCTACTGCAGGGGATATAGACCCTCCAGCCTACTGCAGGTGATATAGACCCTCCATTCTACTGCAGGTGATATAGACCCTCCAGCCTACTGCAGGTGATATAGACCCTCCATTCTACTGCAGGTGATATAGACCCTCCATTCTACTGCAGGTGATATAGACCCTCCATTCTACTGCAGGTGATATAGACCCTCCAGACTACTGCAGGTGATATAGACCCTCCATTCTACTGCAGGTGATATAGACCCTCCATTCTACTGCATTTGATATAGACTCTCCATTCTACTGCAGGTGATATAGACCCTCCATTCTACTGCAGGTGATATAGACCCTCCAGTCTACTGCAGGTGATATAGACTCTCCATTCTACTGCAGGTGATATAGACCCTCCAGTCTACTGCAGGTGATATAGACTCTCCATTCTACTGCAGGTGATATAGACCCTCCATTCTACTGCAGGGGATATAGACCCTCCAGCCTACTGCAGGGGATATAGACCCTCCATTCTACTGCAGGTGATATAGACCCTCCATTCTACTGCAGGTGATATAGACCCTCCAGTCTACTGCAGGGGATATAGACCCTCCAGCCTACTGCAGGGGATATAGACCCTCCAGCCTACTGCAGGTGATATAGACCCTCCAGCCTACTGCAGGGGATATAGACCCTCCAGCCTACTGCAGGTGATATAGACCCTCCAGTCTACTGCAGGGATATAGACCCTCCATTCTACTGCAGGTGATATAGACCCTCCAGCCTACTGCAGGTGATATAGACCCTCCATTCTACTGCAGGGGATATAGACCCTCCATTCTACTGCAGGTGATATAGACCCTCCATTCTACTGCAGGTGATATAGACCCTCCATTCTACTGCAGGTGATATAGACCCTCCAGCCTACTGCAGGTGATATAGACCCTCCAGTCTACTGCAGGTGATATAGACCCTCCAGTCTACTGCAGGTGATATAGACCCTCCAGCCTACTGCAGGTGATATAGACCCTCCATTCTACTGCAGGTGATATAGACCCTCCAGACTACTGCAGGTGATATAGACCCTCCAGACTACTGCAGGTGATATAGACCCTCCAGCCTACTGCAGGTGATATAGACCCTCCATCCTACTGCAGGTGATATAGACCCTCCAGCCTACTGCAGGTTATATAGACCCTCCATTCTACTGCAGGTGATATAGACCCTCCAGACTACTGCAGGTGATAAAGACCCTCCAGACTACTGCAGGTGATATAGACCCTCCATTCTACTGCAGGTGATATAGACCCTCCATTCTACTGCAGGTGATATAGACCCTCCATTCTACTGCAGGTGATATAGACTCTCCAGACTACTGCAGGTGATATAGACCCTCCATTCTACTGCAGGTGATATAGACTCTCCAGCCTACTGCAGGTGATATAGACCCTCCATTCTACTGCAGGTGATATAGACCCTCCATTCTACTGCAGGTGATATAGACTCTCCATTCTACTGCAGGTTATATAGACCCTCCATTCTACTGCAGGTGATATAGACCCTCCAGAGTACTGCAGGTGATATAGACCCTCCAGCCTACTGCAGGTGATATAGACCCTCCAGTCTACTGCAGGTGATATAGACTCTCCATTCTACTGCAGGTGATATAGACCCTCCATTCTACTGCAGGTGATATAGACCCTCCAGCCTACTGCAGGTGATATAGACCCTCCAGTCTACTGCAGGTGATATAGACCCTCCAACCTACTGCAGGTGATATAGACCCTCCATTCTACTGCAGGTGATATAGACCCTCCAGTCTACTGCAGGGGATATAGACCCTCCAGCCTACTGCAGGTGATATAGACCCTCCAGACTACTGCAGGTGATATAGACCCTCCATTCTACTGCAGGTGATATAGACCCTCCATTCTACTGCAGGTGATATAGACCCTCCAGACTACTGCAGGTGATATAGACCCTCCATTCTACTGCAGGTGATATAGACCCTCCAGCCTACTGCAGGTGATATAGACCCTCCATTCTACTGCAGGTGATATAGACCCTCCAGTCTACTGCAGGTGATATAGACCCTCCAGACTACTGCAGGGGATATAGACCCTCCAGTCTACTGCAGGTGATATAGACCCTCCAGACTACTGCAGGTGATATAGACCCTCCATTCTACTGCAGGTGATATAGACTCTCCAGACTACTGCAGGTGATATAGACCCTCCATTCTACTGCAGGTGATATAGACCCTCCATTCTACTGCAGGTGATATAGACCCTCCATTCTACTGCAGGTGATATAGACCCTCCAGACTACTGCAGGTGATATAGACCCTCCATTCTACTGCAGGTGATATAGACCCTCCATTCTACTGCAGGTGATATAGACCCTCCAGTCTACTGCAGGTGATATAGACCCTCCAGACTACTGCAGGTGATATAGACCCTCCAGCCCTCCAGACTACTGCAGGTGATATAGACCCTCCATTCTACTGCAGGTGATATAGACCCTCCAGCCTACTGCAGGTGATATAGACCCTCCAGCCTACTGCAGGTGATATAGACCCTCCATTCTACTGCAGGTGATATAGACCCTCCATCCTACTGCAGGTGATATAGACCCTCCAGACTACTGCAGGTGATATAGACCCTCCAGACTACTGCAGGTGATATAGACCATCCATTCTACTGCAGGTGAGATAGACCCTCCAGACTAATGCAGGTGATATACTCCCTCCAGCCTACTGCAGGTGATATAGACCCTCCAGGCTACTGCCGGTGATATAGACCCTCCAGACTACTGCAGGTGATATAGACCCTCCATTCTACTGCAGGTGATATAGACCCTCCAGACTACTGCAGGTGATATAGACCCTCCAGCCTACTGCAGGTGATATAGACCCTCCAACCTACTGCAGGTGATATAGACCCTCCAGACTACTGCAGGTGATATAGACCCTCCAGCCTACTGCAGGTGATATAGACCCTCCAGCCTACTGCAGGTGATATAGACCCTCCAGACTACTGCAGGTGATATAGACTCTCCAACCTACTGCAGGTGATATAGACTCTCCAGCCTACTGCAGGTGATATAGACCCTCCAGCCTACTGCAGGTGATATAGACCCTCCAGTCTACTGCAGGTGATATAGACCCTCCAGACTACTGCAGGTGATATAGACCCACCAGACTACTGCAGGTGATATAGACCCTCCAGACTACTGCAGGTGATATAGACCCTCCAGCCTACTGCAGGTGATATAGACCCTCCAGCCTACTGCAGGTGATATAGACCCTCCAGACTACTGCAGGTGATATAGACCCTCCAACATACTGCAGGTGATATAGACTCTCCAGCCTACTGCAGGTGATATAGACCCTCCAGCCTACTGCAGGTGATATAGACCCTCCAGCCTACTGCAGGTGATATAGACCCTCCAGACTACTGCAGGTGATATAGACCCTCCAGACTACTGCAGGTGATATAGACCCTCCATTCTACTGCAGGTGATATAGACCCTCCAGCCTACTGCAGGTGATATAGACCCTCCAGACTACTGCAGGTGATATAGACCCTCCAGACTACTGCAGGTGATATAGACCCTCCAGACTACTGCAGGTGATATAGACCCTCCAGACTACTGCAGGTGATATAGACCCTCCAGACTACTGCAGGTGATATAGACCATCCATTCTACTGCAGGTGATATAGACCCTCCAGACTACTGCAGGTGATATACTCCCTCCAGCCTACTGCAGGTGATATAGACCCTCCAGACAACTGCAGGTGATATAGACCCTCCAGCCTACTGCAGGTGATATAGACCCTCCAGACTACTGCAGGTGATATAGACCCTCCAGCCTACTGCAGGTGATATAGACCCTCCAGCCTACTGCAGGTGATATAGACCCTCCAGACTACTGCAGGTGATATAGACCCTCCAACCTACTGCAGGTGATATAGACTCTCCAGCCTACTGCAGGTGATATAGACCCTCCAGCCTACTGCAGGTGATATAGACCCTCCAGCCTACTGCAGGTGATATAGACCCTCCAGACTACTGCAGGTGATATAGACCCTCCAGACTACTGCAGGTGATATAGACCCTCCATTCTACTGCAGGTGATATAGACCCTCCAGCCTACTGCAGGTGATATAGACCCTCCAGACTACTGCAGGTGATATAGACCCTCCAGACTACTGCAGGTGATATAGACCCTCCAGACTACTGCAGGTGATATAGACCCTCCAGACTACTGCAGGTGATATAGACCCTCCAGACTACTGCAGGTGATATAGACCCTCCATACTACTGCAGGTGATATAGACCCTCCAGACTACTGCAGGTGATATACTCCCTCCAGCCTACTGCAGGTGATATAGACCCTCCAGACTACTGCAGGTGATATAGACCCTCCAGACTACTGCAGGTGATATAGACCCTCCAGTCTACTGCAGGTGATATAGACCCTCCAGACTACTGCCGGTGATATAGACCCTCCAGACTACTGCAGGTGATATAGACCCTCCATTCTACTGCAGGTGATATAGACCCTCCAGACTACTGCAGGTGATATAGACCCTCCAGCCTACTGCAGGTGATATAGACCCTCCAGCCTACTGCAGGTGATATAGACCCTCCAGACTACTGCAGGTGATATAGACCCTCCAGCCTACTGCAGGTGATATAGACCCTCCAGCCTACTGCAGGTGATATAGACCCTCCAGACTACTGCAGGTGATATAGACTCTCCAACCTACTGCAGGTGATATAGACTCTCCAGCCTACTGCAGGTGATATAGACCCTCCAGCCTACTGCAGGTGATATAGACCCTCCAGCCTACTGCAGGTGATATAGACCCTCCAGACTACTGCAGGTGATATAGACCCTCCAGACTACTGCAGGTGATATAGACCCTCCATTCTACTGCAGGTGATATAGACCCTCCAGCCTACTGCAGGTGATATAGACCCTCCAGACTACTGCAGGTGATATAGACCCTCCAGACTACTGCAGGTGATATAGACCCTCCAACCTACTGCAGGTGATATAGACCCTCCAGACTACTGCAGGTGATATAGACCCTCCAGCCTACTGCAGGTGATATAGACCCTCCAGCCTACTGCAGGTGATATAGACCCTCCAGCCTACTGCAGGTGATATAGACCCTCCAACCTACTGCAGGTGATATAGACTCTCCAGCCTACTGCAGGTGATATAGACCCTCCAGCCTACTGCAGGTGATATAGACCCTCCAGCCTACTGCAGGTGATATAGACCCTCCAGACTACTGCAGGTGATATAGACCCTCCAGACTACTGCAGGTGATATAGACCCTCCATTCTACTGCAGGTGATATAGACCCTCCAGACTACTGCAGGTGATATAGACCCTCCAGACTACTGCAGGTGATATAGACCCTCCAGACTACTGCAGGTGATATAGACCCTCCAGACTTCTGCAGGTGATATAGACCCTCCAGCCTACTGCAGGTGATATAGACCCTCCAGACTACTGCAGGTGATATAGACCCTCCAGACTACTGCAGGTGATATAGACCCTCCAGACTACTGCAGGTGATATAGACCCTCCAGCCTACTGCAGGTGATATAGACCCTCCAGCCTACTGCAGGTGATATAGACCCTCCAGACTACTGCAGGTGATATAGACCCTCCAGACTACTGCAGGTGATATAGACCCTCCAGACTACTGCAGGTGATATAGACCCTCCAGACTACTGCAGGTGATATAGACCCTCCAGCCTACTGCAGGTGATATAGACCCTCCAGACTACTGCAGGTGATATAGACCCTCCAGTCTACTGCAGGTGATATAGACCCTCCAGACTACTGCAGGTGATATAGACCCTCCAGACTACTGCAGGTGATATAGACCCTCCAGACTACTGCAGGTGATATAGACCCTCCAGTCTACTGCAGGTGATATAGACCCTCCAGACTACTGCAGGTGATATAGACCCTCCAGCCTACTGCAGGTGATATAGACCCTCCAGTCTACTGCAGGTGATATAGACCCTCCAGCCTACTGCAGGTGATATAGACCCTCCAGTCTACTGCAGGTGATATAGACCCTCCAGACTACTGCAGGTGATATAGACCCTCCAGACTACTGCAGGTGATATAGACCCTCCAGCCTACTGCAGGTGATATAGACCCTCCAGCCTACTGCAGGTGATATAGACCCTCCAGACTACTGCAGGTGATATAGACCCTCCAGCCTACTGCAGGTGATATAGACCCTCCAGTCTACTGCAGGTGATATAGACCCTCCAGACTACTGCAGGTGATATAGACCCTCCAGCCTACTGCAGGTGATATAGACCCTCCAGTCTACTGCAGGTGATATAGACCCTCCAGCCTACTGCAGGTGATATAGACCCTCCAGTCTACTGCAGGTGATATAGACCCTCCAGTCTACTGCAGGTGATATAGACCCTCCAGTCTACTGCAGGTGATATAGACCCTCCAGACTACTGCAGGTGATATAGACCCTCCAGACTACTGCAGGTGATATAGACCCTCCAGACTACTGCAGGTGATATAGACCCTCCAGACTACTGCAGGTGATATAGACCCTCCAGCCTACTGCAGGTGATATAGACCCTCCAGACTACTGCAGGTGATATAGACCCTCCAGACTACTGCAGGTGATATAGACCCTCCAGCCTACTGCAGGTGATATAGACCCTCCAGACTACTGCAGGTGATATAGACCCTCCAGCCTACTGCAGGTGATATAGACCCTCCAGACTACTGCAGGTGATATAGACCCTCCAGACTACTGCAGGTGATATAGACCCTCCAGTCTACTGCAGGTGATATAGACCCTCCAGACTACTGCAGGTGATATAGACCCTCCAGACTACTGCAGGTGATATAGACCCTCCAGACTACTGCAGGTGATATAGACCCTCCAGCCTACTGCAGGTGATATAGACCCTCCAGCCTACTGCAGGTGATATAGACCCTCCAGCCTACTGCAGGTGATATAGACCCTCCAGCCTACTGCAGGTGATATAGACCCTCCAGCCTACTGCAGGTGATATAGACCCTCCAGCCTACTGCAGGTGATATAGACCCTCCAGACTACTGCAGGTGATATAGACCCTCCAGACTACTGCAGGTGATATAGACCCTCCAGTCTACTGCAGGTGATATAGACCCTCCAGACTACTGCAGGTGATATAGACCCTCCAGCCTACTGCAGGTGATATAGACCCTCCAGACTACTGCAGGTGATATAGACCCTCCAGACTACTGCAGGTGATATAGACCCTCCAGACTACTGCAGGTGATATAGACCCTCCAGCCTACTGCAGGTGATATAGACCCTCCAGCCTACTGCAGGTGATATAGACCCTCCAGCCTACTGCAGGTGATATAGACCCTCCAGCCTACTGCAGGTGATATAGACCCTCCAGCCTACTGCAGGTGATATAGACCCTCCATTCTACTGCAGGTGATATAGACCCTCCAGCCTACTGCAGGTGATATAGACCCTCCAGCCTACTGCAGGTGATATAGACCCTCCAGTCTACTGCAGGTGATATAGACCCTCCAGCCTACTGCAGGTGATATAGACCCTCCAGACTACTGCAGGTGATATAGACCCTCCAGACTACTGCAGGTGATATAGACCCTCCAGACTACTGCAGGTGATATAGACCCTCCAGACTACTGCAGGTGATATAGACCCTCCAGACTACTGCAGGTGATATAGACCCTCCAGACTACTGCAGGTGATATAGACCCTCCAGACTACTGCAGGTGATATAGACCCTCCAGCCTACTGCAGGTGATATAGACCCTCCAGACTACTGCAGGTGATATAGACCCTCCAGACTACTGCAGGTGATATAGACCCTCCAGACTACTGCAGGTGATATAGACCCTCCAGACTACTGCAGGTGATATAGACCCTCCAGCCTACTGCAGGTGATATAGACCCTCCAGACTACTGCAGGTGATATAGACCCTCCAGTCTACTGCAGGTGATATAGACCCTCCAGACTACTGCAGGTGATATAGACCCTCCAGCCTACTGCAGGTGATATAGACCCTCCAGACTACTGCAGGTGATATAGACCCTCCAGACTACTGCAGGTGATATAGACCCTCCAGACTACTGCAGGTGATATAGACCCTCCAGACTACTGCAGGTGATATAGACCCTCCAGCCTACTGCAGGTGATATAGACCCTCCAGACTACTGCAGGTGATATAGACCCTCCAGACTACTGCAGGTGATATAGACCCTCCAGACTACTGCAGGTGATATAGACCCTCCAGACTACTGCAGGTGATATAGACCCTCCAGCCTACTGCAGGTGATATAGACCCTCCAGCCTACTGCAGGTGATATAGACCCTCCAGCCTACTGCAGGTGATATAGACCCTCCAGTCTACTGCAGGTGATATAGACCCTCCAGTCTACTGCAGGTGATATAGACCCTCCAGCCTACTGCAGGTGATATAGACCCTCCAGACTACTGCAGGTGATATAGACCCTCCAGACTACTGCAGGTGATATAGACCCTCCAGACTACTGCAGGTGATATAGACCCTCCAGTCTACTGCAGGTGATATAGACCCTCCAGCCTACTGCAGGTGATATAGACCCTCCAGACTACTGCAGGTGATATAGACCCTCCAGACTACTGCAGGTGATATAGACCCTCCAGCCTACTGCAGGTGATATAGACCCTCCAGACTACTGCAGGTGATATAGACCCTCCAGCCTACTGCAGGTGATATAGACCCTCCAGACTACTGCAGGTGATATAGACCCTCCAGCCTACTGCAGGTGATATAGACCCTCCAGACTACTGCAGGTGATATAGACCCTCCAGCCTACTGCAGGTGATATAGACCCTCCAGACTACTGCAGGTGATATAGACCCTCCAGACTACTGCAGGTGATATAGACCCTCCAGCCTACTGCAGGTGATATAGACCCTCCAGACTACTGCAGGTGATATAGACCCTCCAGCCTACTGCAGGTGATATAGACCCTCCAGCCTACTGCAGGTGATATAGACCCTCCAGACTTCTGCAGGTGATATAGACCCTCCAGCCTACTGCAGGAGATATAGACCCTCCAGACTACTGCAGGTGATATAGACCCTCCAGTCTACTGCAGGTGATATAGACCCTCCAGACTACTGCAGGTGATATAGACCCTCCAGCCTACTGCAGGTGATATAGACCCTCCAGCCTACTGCAGGTGATATAGACCCTCCAGACTACTGCAGGTGATATAGACCCTCCAGCCTACTGCAGGTGATATAGACCCTCCAGACTACTGCAGGTGATATAGACCCTCCAGCCTACTGCAGGTGATATAGACCCTCCAGCCTACTGCAGGTGATATAGACCCTCCAGACTACTGCAGGTGATATAGACCCTCCATTCTACTGCAGGTGATATAGACCCTCCAGACTACTGCAGGTGATATAGACCCTCCAGACTACTGCAGGTGATATAGACCCTCCAGTCTACTGCAGGTGATATAGACCCTCCAGCCTACTGCAGGTGATATAGACCCTCCAGACTACTGCAGGTGATATAGACCCTCCAGACTACTGCAGGTGATATAGACCCTCCAGACTACTGCAGGTGATATAGACCCTCCAGCCTACTGCAGGTGATATAGACCCTCCAGCCTACTGCAGGTGATATAGACCCTCCAGTCTACTGCAGGTGATATAGACCCTCCAGACTACTGCAGGTGATATAGACCCTCCAGACTACTGCAGGTGATATAGACCCTCCAGACTACTGCAGGTGATATAGACCCTCCAGACTACTGCAGGTGATATAGACCCTCCAGACTACTGCAGGTGATATAGACCCTCCAGACTACTGCAGGTGATATAGACCCTCCAGACTACTGCAGGTGATATAGACCCTCCAGCCTACTGCAGGTGATATAGACCCTCCAGCCTACTGCAGGTGATATAGACCCTCCAGACTACTGCAGGTGATATAGACCCTCCAGCCTACTGCAGGTGATATAGACCCTCCAGCCTACTGCAGGTGATATAGACCCTCCAGACTACTGCAGGTGATATAGACCCTCCAGACTACTGCAGGTGATATAGACCCTCCAGACTACTGCAGGTGATATAGACCCTCCAGACTACTGCAGGTGATATAGACCCTCCAGCCTACTGCAGGTGATATAGACCCTCCAGCCTACTGCAGGTGATATAGACCCTCCAGACTACTGCAGGTGATATAGACCATCCAGTCTACTGCAGGTGATATACACCCTCCAGACTACTGCAGGTGATATAGACCCTCCAGACTACTGCAGGTGATATAGACCCTCCAGACTACTGCAGGTGATATAGACCCTCCAGACTACTGCAGGTGATATAGACCATCCAGTCTACTGCAGGTGATATAGACCCTCCAGCCTACTAAATGTGATATAGACCATCCATTCTACTGCAGGTGATATAGACCCTCCAGCCTACTGCAGGTGATATAGACCCTCCAGACTACTGCAGGTGATATAGACCCTCCAGACTACTGCAGGTGATATAGACCCTCCAGACTACTGCAGGTGATATAGACCCTCCAGACTACTGCAGGTGATATAGACCCTCCATCCTACTGCAGGTGATATAGACCCTCCAGACTACTGTAGGTGATATAGACCCTCCAGCCTACTGCAGGTGATATACTCCCTCCAGCCTACTGCAGGTGATATAGACCCTCCAGACTACTGCAGGTGATATAGACCCTCCAGCCTACTGCAGGTGATATAGATCCTCCATCCTACTGCAGGTGATATAGACCCTCCATCCTACTGCAGGTGATATAGACCCTCCATTCTACTGCAGGTGATATAGACCCTCCATTCTACTGCAGGTGATATAGACCCTCCAGCCTACTGCAGGTGATATAGACCCTCCAGACTACTGCAGGTGATATAGACCCTCCAGACTACTGCAGGTGATATAGACCCTCCAGACTACTGCAGGTGATATACTCCCTCCAGTCTACTGCAGGTGATATAGACCATCCAGCCTACTGCAGGTGATATACACCCTCCAGACTACTGCAGGTGATATAGACCCTCCAGACTACTGCAGGTGATATAGACCATCCAGCCTACTGCAGGTGATATAGACCCTCCAGACTACTGCAGGTGATATAGACCATCCAGCCTACTGCAGGTGATATAGACCCTCCAGCCTACTGCAGGTGATATAGACCCTCCAGCCTACTGCAGGTGATATAGACCCTCCAGCCTACTGCAGGTGATATAGACCCTCCAGACTACTGCAGGTGATATAGACCCTCCAGCCTACTGCAGGTGATATAGACCATCCAGACTACTGCAGGTGATATAGACCCTCCAACCTACTGCAGGTGATATACTCCCTCCAGCCTACTGCAGGTGATATACACCCTCCAGACTTCTGCAGGTGATGTAGACCCTCCAACCTACTGCAGGTGATATACTCCCTCCAGCCTACTGCAGGTGATATACACCCTCCAGACTTCTGCAGGTGATATAGACCCTCCAGCCTACTGCAGGAGATATAGACCCTCCAGACTACTGCAGGTGATATAGACCCTCCAGTCTACTGCAGGTGATATAGACCCTCCAGCCTACTGCAGGTGATATAGACCCTCCAACCTACTGCAGGTGATATACTCCCTCCAGCCTACTGCAGGTGATATACACCCTCCAGACTTCTGCAGGTGATATAGACCCTCCAGCCTACTGCAGGTGATATAGACCCTCCAGCCTACTGCAGGTGATATAGACCCTCCAGCCTACTGCAGGTGATATAGACCCTCCAGCCTACTGCATGTGATATACACCATCCATTCTACTGCAGGTGATATACACACTCCAGACTACTGCAGGTGATATAGACCCTCCAGCCTACTGCAGGTGATATAGACCCTCCAATCTACTGCAGGTGATATACACCCTCCAGACTTCTGCAGGTGATATAGACCCTCCAGCCTACTGCAGGTGATATAGACCCTCCAGACTACTGCAGGTGATATAGACCCTCCAGCCTACTGCAGGTGATATAGACCCTCCAGCCTACTGCAGGTGATATAGACCCTCCAGCCTACTGCAGGTGATATACACCATCCATTCTACTGCAGGTGATATACACCCTCCAGACTACTGCAGGTGATATAGACCCTCCAGACTACTGCAGGTGATATAGACCCTCCAGACTACTGCAGGTGATATAGACCCTCCAGACTGCTGCAGGTGATATAGACCATCCAGTCTACTGCAGGTGATATAGACCCTCCAGCCTACTAAATGTGATATAGACCATCCATTCTACTGCAGGTGATATAGACTCTCCAGTCTACTGCAGGTGATATAGACCATCCAGCCTACTGCAGGTGATATAGACCATCCAGCCTACTGCAGGTGATATAGACCATCCAGCCTACTGCAGGTGATATAGACCCCCAGGCTACTGCAGGTGATATAGACAATCCATCCTACTACAGGTGATATAGACCCTCCATCCTACTGTAGGTGATATAGATCATCCAGCCTACTGCAGGTGATATAGACCCTCCAGACTACTGCAGGTGATATAGACCCTCCAGCCTACTGCAGGTGATATAGACCATCCAGCCTACTGCAGGTGATATAGACCATCCATCCTACTGCAGGTGATATAGACCATCCAGACTACTGCAGGTGATATAGACCCTCCAGCCTACTGCAGGGGATATAGACCATCCATCCTACTGCAGGTGATATAGACCATCCATCCTACTGCAGGTGATATAGACCCTCCAGACTAGTGCAGGTGATATAGACCATCCAGCCTACTGCAGGCGATATAGACCCTCCAGGCTACTGCAGGTGATATAGACCCTCCAGCCTACTGCAGGTGATATATACCATCCAGCCTACTGCGGGTGATATAGACCCTCCAGTCTACTGCAGGTGATATAGACCATCCAGCCTACTGCAGGTGATATAGACCCTCCAGTCTACTGCAGGTGATATAGACCCTCCATTCTACTGCAGGTGATATAGACTCTCCATTCTACTGCAGGTGATATAGACTCTCCTGTCTACTGCAGGTGATATAGACCCTCCAGCCTACTGCAGGTGATATAGACCATCCATTCTACTGCAGGTGATATAGACTCTCCATTCTACTGCAGGTGATATAGACTCTCCAGTCTACTGCAGGTGATATAGACCATCCAGCCTACTGCAGGTGATATAGACCATCCAGCCTACTGCAGGTGATATAGACCATCCAGCCTACTGCAGGTGATATAGACCCCCAGGCTACTGCAGGTGATATAGACAATCCATCCTACTACAGGTGATATAGACCCTCCATCCTACTGTAGGTGATATAGATCATCCAGCCTACTGCAGGTGATATAGACCATCCAGACTACTGCAGGTGATATAGACCCTCCAGCCTACTGCAGGTGATATAGACCATCCAGCCTACTGCAGGTGATATAGACCATCCATCCTACTGCAGGTGATATAGACCATCCAGACTACTGCAGGTGATATAGACCCTCCAGCCTTCTGCAGGGGATATAGACCATCCATCCTACTGCAGGTGATATAGACCATCCATCCTACTGCAGGTGATATAGACCCTCCAGACTAGTGCAGGTGATATAGACCATCCAGCCTACTGCAGGCGATATAGACCCTCCAGGCTACTGCAGGTGATATAGACCCTCCAGCCTACTGCAGGTGATATAGACCATCCAGCCTACTGCGGGTGATATAGACCCTCCAGTCTACTGCAGGTGATATAGACCATCCAGCCTACTGCAGGTGATATAGACCCTCCAGTCTACTGCAGGTGATATAGACCCTCCATTCTACTGCAGGTGATATAGACTCTCCATTCTACTGCAGGTGATATAGACTCTCCTGTCTACTGCAGGTGATATAGACCCTCCAGCCTACTGCAGGTGATATAGACCATCCATTCTACTGCAGGTGATATAGACTCTCCATTCTACTGCAGGTGACATAGACTCTCCAGTCTACTGCAGGTGATATAGACCCTCCATTCTACTGCAGGTGATATAGACTCTCCATTCTACTGCAGGTGATATAGACTCTCCAGTCTACTGCAGGTGATATAGACCCTCCAGTCTACTGCAGGTGATATAGACCATCCAGCCTACTGCAGGTGATATAGACCCTCCAGTCTACTGCAGGTGATATAGACCCTCCAATTCTACTGCAGGTGATATAGACTCTCCAGTCTGCTGCAGGTGATATAGACTCTCCATTCTACTGCAGGTGATATAGACTCTCCATTCTACTGCAGGTGATATAGACTCTCCATTCTACTGCAGGTGATATAGACTCTCCAGTCTACTGCAGGTGATATAGACCCTCCAGCCCACTGCAGGTGATATAGACCATCCAGACTACTGCAGGTGATATAGACCCTCCAGTCTACTGCAGGTGATATAGACCCTCCAGACTACTGCAGGTGATATAGACTCTCCAGCCTACTGCCACCAGGTGAACACCCGCTCTTGAAGAACACAGTTACAGCTACCATAGAGAACAGAACACAGTTACAGCTACCATAGAGAACAGAACACAGTTACAGCTACCCTAGAGAGCAGAACACAGTTACAGCTACCATAGAGAACAGAACACAGTTACAGCTACCCTAGAGAACAGAACACAGTTACAGCTACCCTAGAGAACAGAACACAGTTACAGCTACCCTAGAGAACAGAACACAGTTACAGCTACCCTAGAGAACCAGTGAGACAACCAGAGAGACAACCAGAGAGCTAACCAGAGAGCTAACCAGAGGGCTAACCAGAGGGCTAACCAGAGAGCTAACCAGAGAGCTAACCAGAGAGCTAACCAGAGAGCTAACCAGAGGGCTAACCAGAGAGACAACCAGAGAGCTAACCAGAGGGCTAACCAGAGAGACAACCAGAGAGCTAACCAGAGAGCTAACCAGAGAGCTAACCAGAGAGCTAACCAGAGAGACAACCAGAGAGCTAACCAGAGGGCTAACCAGAGAGCTAACCAGAGAGCTAACCAGAGAGCTAACCAGAGAGACAACCAGAGAGCTAACCAGAGGGCTAACCAGAGAGACAACCAGAGAGCTAACCAGAGGGCTAACCAGAGAGACAACCAGAGAGCTAACCAGAGGGCTAACCAGAGAGCTAACCAGAGAGACAACCAGAGGGCTAACCAGAGGGCTAACCAGAGAGCTAACCAGAGAGACAACCAGAGAGCTAACCAGAGGGCTAACCAGAGAGACAACCAGAGAGCTAACCAGAGGGCTAACCAGAGAGCTAACCAGAGAGCTAACCAGAGGGCTAACCAGAGGGCTAACCAGAGGGCTAACCAGAGGGCTAACCAGAGAGCTAACCAGAGGGCTAACCAGAGGTCTTCACATTGATCAGCATCGCCGCATGCAGGCTGTCTGTCTGACTGATCCACCTCGACGGACGCAGCAGAGACTCAGAGACACACTGAGTGAATGAATGGCAGCAGGTATTATTGGAAGGTGATGGTTTTTGCTTGGGTTTTCTCGTGGGAGAATGTACCAGTTCTTATTCTAGTACCAGGATTCAACGAGGCTTGTAGGATTCATATCATTTGTTTGATTTGTTGCTACTAGATAGATATTAATTAGACTGTTCAAGGTGTAACAAAAATACATGTAGGTTTAGATTATATACATATTTAGGTAAAATAATACATTACAGAAAATACAATTAGGTCCATCTGTGCTATTAGTTTTTGGTTTAAAAAAAAGATGCATCGATGATTTTTTTTACAAAAGATTTTACACATTTAATTTTATATGGCACAGAGTGCATGTTTCTTTGAATTTTACAGACTATGAAAAACCCCATGTGTTCTGAGTTACACATTTTTTGAGAAACAACGATTCAATCAAAATAAGTTTAAAACAACTGATACCCTTACTTAAGAGTTTCAGTTCTGTCCGCATGGTTCATGGTTGGCCAGGACAAATATCTCCAATGGAGAAGAATGTAGATACACACAACAATTGAATACAGATGTGGAGTGGGATTAGAGACAGTTTACAAAAACGCTACACTTCCACTAGCATCTCTCTGTGCGTCTGCTTCCACTAGCATCTCTCTGTCCGTCTGCTTCCACCAGCATCTCTCTGTGCGTCTGCTTCCACTAGCATCTCTCTGTGCGTCTGCTTCCACTAGCATCTCTCTGTGCGTCTGCTTCCACCAGCATCTCTCTGTGCGTCTGCTTCCACCAGCATCTCTCTGTGCGTCTGCTTCCACCAGCATCTCTCTGTGCGTCTGCTTCCACTAGCATCTCTCTGTGCGTCTGCTTCCACCAGCATCTCTCTGTGCGTCTGCTTCCACCAGCATCTCTCTGTGCGTCTGCTTCCACTAGCATCTCTCTGTGCGTCTGCTTCCACTAGCATCTCTCTGTGCGTCTGCTTCCACTAGCATCTCTCTGTGCGTCTGCTTCCACTAGCATCTCTCTGTGCGTCTGCGTGGCCAAAGAGACCCACTGCGTCGCCAACAAACACCACACTGATTACCTTCGGGGAAGTTTTTTTCTTTTTTTAATCTATGCAATATTTAGCATTTGAGAAAATAGGCTACATGTACCTCTCTGGGTTTCTAACTGAGAGAAGGAACGGGATTTAAACACTTTAATATTGGAATATAACCTAATCAACATCAGATGTAAACGGTGCTTGTGTAGTTTAGCGCCTTCGTAGATTTTCTTTTCACCTTTTATTTAATATTTAACGAGGCAAGTCAGTTAAGAACAGGTTCTTATTTACAATGAAAATACCTTGTTCAGGAGCAGAACAACAGATTTTTACCTTGTCAGTTTGGGGATTTGAACTGGCAAGCTTTCGCTTACTGGCACCAACGCTCTAACCACTAGGCTACCTGCCACCCCTATATAGTTCAATTCATTAAAATTACTTATTTTCAAGTAATTATTGTCACCAAATAAAATATGAAAATGTCTCATTAAACTTTAATCTAAGTATAGAATGAAAGCTTATACCAGAAAGGTTAATTAGCATATTATGTGAACATTTTCATGGGATCAAAAACATGCCCATATGTTAATAATTGACCGACAATGGTCAGCTATAACACACAAATGAAAATATATATATATATATATATATATATATATATATTAACGTGTGGAAGCACACAGCAAGATACATTTAGGAATTTGTACTTATCTGTAATTAAAAGGTGTAATTCCTAACACATGCGGCAGTTTGTCTCTATCGTTTTGTTGAATCTGACATGCTACTCCACGCAACAATCCACGGAATAGCTACATTAAACCTGTTAATACCGTGCTCTTCAACCCACCAAATTACTTCCAGAAGGCCAGTTCCCCTTTGAGGGCCCATCAAACAAGATTTAAGGTAGACATTTTATCACACCCTCCCTACCGCACAGCCGTGGCTGCCACAGAAAGACCGAGAGACTGACAGAGAGAGAGAGAGAGAGAGAGAGATAGAGACGGAGAGATAGACAGAGAGAGAGATGCAAAAACAACACTTATTTACCACCGCACCACACATGAAAGGAAGGCCAATAATACTGGCTCGAACACTTTCCCTCAATGTAGATCCAATATTTTGACCTAAATCAAACATTTAGTTTTGAATTAATTTATAATATCTTTTTATTAACCTATTATATTTGGCAAAGAATATGATAAGAAAAGTTTTGTTAATTCAACAACAACAAAAAATTACGTTTAAAATTTGACCTGTTAAGTATTGTTTAATCCCGGAGAAAATACGACATAGAGAAGTCAAGGAGGGAAATATACTACATTTAATAAGATTCAAAAATGTGTAAACAAACATAATAATCCTGATGCATAATCCCCAAAAATAAATCACATTGCTAATTCCTGTTGGTCCTGTTTGTTCTTTCAGCTCAGTAGTTTCCTTAAGATGGAATAGAAGGTAAACATATGACCAACAACAAACAAACCGTTAAGTGGGTATTACTGGTAGATGAGAGGGGGGAGGAGAGCAGTCAACACCTGATCCCAGAGACTCATTTCCTGCTCTTTAGGACACATTTCCTCGTGCCAAACAGCCGCGCGTTAACTAAATAGAAACCCTCATTTAATAGACAACCTGGGATTCCATCCTCTCTCTGTCTCTCTCTGTCTCTCTCTCTCTCTCTCTCTCTCTCTCTCTCTCTCTGTGTCTCTCTCTCTCTCTCTCTCTCTCTCTCTCTCTCTCTCTCACACACACACAAACCGTATCAATTAAACCTCTGTGTCTTCCATCTCTGAGAGAAGAAGAAGAAGATTGACTAGGAGATTGACCCGGCCACACACACACACACACACACACACACACACACACACACACACACACACACACACACACACACACACACACACACACACACACACACACACACAGATACATACAAAGACACACGCACACACACACACGTAAGGCTTCTACAATAAACAAGGTCTTCTGAAGGCAAACAATGCTTCCTCTTCCGTCATCGCGGCCGACCAGCCACTGACTACTACTGCCACAGCTGGCTCCCTGAGTAGGGCTGGATGTGTCTGTCCAACCACTGTCTACCATGACCACTACTACTACTACCACTACTACTACCACTACTACCACAGCTGGCTCCCTGAGTAGGGCTGGATGTGTCTGTACACACCTCAAAACGACATATAATACACAGCAGAAATATAATACTTATCATACTGTGTATAATAACACTCTATTTAATTACATGATGCACACTGCAGCCTAGGTAGAACGGCTACCAATAAGGGGTTTGATGCCTGGTTCTCTCCCTGCAGTGTCCCAGTATGCCTGGTTCTCTCCCTGCAGTGTCCCAGTATGCCTGGTTCTCTCCCTGCAGTGTCCCAGTATGCCTGGTTCTCTCCCTGCAGTGTCCCAGTATGCCTGGTTCTCTCCCTGCAGTGTCCCAGTATGCCTGGTTCTCTCCCTGCAGTGTCCCAATATGCCTGGTTCTCTCCCTGTAGTGCCCCAATATGCCTGGTTCTCTCCCTGCAGTGTCCCAATATGACTGGTTCTCTTCCTGCAGCGTCCCAGTTTGCCTTATTAAAGCAAATACAGTCAGTAAACAACCCAAATCAGCCTTCTCATTGTCCCTTCATTGGATAAACAGGCCTATTGTGTGAGTGAATGGGTCGCAGCAGGTTGCTTGCCTTATGCAGCCAACCAGCCAGGATCACTGTCATGTTTGTCTACACAGAGAGAGAAAGACAGAGGGTGTAAGAGGGAGAGAAAGAGAGAGAGAGAGGTAGAGAGAGGTAGAGAGGGAGAGAGAGAGAGAAAGGGAGAGGTAGAGAGAAAGAGAGAGAGAGAGAGAGAGAGAGAGAGAGAGAGAGAGAGAGAGAGAGGTAGAGAGAGAGAGAGGGAGAGAGAGACAGGGAGAGAGGTAGAGAGAGAGAGAGAGAGAGAGAAAGAGAGAGAGAGATAGGTAGAGAGAAAGAGAGAGAGAGGTAGAGAGAGAGAAACCTGCTTGCTTACCTCTTTATATCCTATACTTTCTATCTAGTCACTCTTTTATCTAAGAACTAGACTTAAAAATCGTATTTTTCCAACAACCATCAAGGCAGTTGCACTTGGCGCAGATAGAACATTAAAAGAGAGTAAATCAAAAGGGAAAGCACCATATTATAGAACATTAAAAGAGAGTATATCAAAAGGGAAAGCACCATTTCATTTGAGAGAGAGAGAGATCAAAAAACGCCTCACAGAGAATAATAATTACTGAGTTAACGTCAGTCTCCGATCATACACACATCACCGTACAACCTCCTTCACTTTACTGTTGCACATTTACCTCGCGACAGAGACAGAGAGAGAGAGAGAGTCTAATACCGTGTTGTTAAAAAACACGAAGAGGAGCAAATAATACTTCATTGATCAACACAAGACTGAAATGTGTTCTTCTGTATAATATAAAGCTGTCACATATACAAAAGCAGTACGGTATAACGTAGTACAGTATAGTATATTATAGTATAGATCAGTATTACCAGACCTCTGTGTTATAGCTAGGCTAGAAGACGTGATTGGTGGTGCCGGGGTTAGCGGTTGTTCTCTGTGTCTTGAGGACTGTAAGACGCTCAGGCTATAAGGAGTAATACTCTACAGCATTCCTGGCCAGGCTGCAGCAAGAGCAGATGGCATTGGATGTCAACTGATTTAACTGGGCTGCTGTTGTTTAATCTACCAGTGGAGAAGAGACTCCAGCAAGGCCTGGTATGTTTTGCTTCGACGCATCGAAAATGTTAACTGGGAGCTCAGGACACGGATATCCTATACGACTTGGTAATGTCGGAAATAGCTTCTATTTTTTTATTTTTTTGGTGCTTTGCAATTGATATTTATTTCATTTGTTTCATTATTTGTTTTTGTTTGAATAATTCACATTTTAAATTTTTGGGGGGGGCTTTCATTGTTGAGCTAAATAACATTGAAAATTGATTTGTGCATGACTGAAAAAACAACTTAGTCAACGGTTACTGGATATATATATATATATATATATACTGATTTACTTTTTTGAAAGAAAATATTGCTCTTTAATTTTAAATGTATATGGAATATGTATATATATATATATATATATATATATATATATATATATATATATATATATAGGAATATTAATTTGCAATCAAGTGAAATTGCAACCATATTCCATATACATTTAAAATTAAAGAGCAATATTTTATTTCAAAAAAGTCAATCATTTTATTAATACTTAAGAGCATACCATTAAGTCCTAAGATTATTTAATTCTCAAACATTCAGTTTATACATTGTGATATATTTTCATATATTTTAACGTATAATGTATTAGTATTAGTGTTTTCATATTAATGTAATTTAACATTTGTTACAATTTACATTTGTCCAACTCAAGTAGCTTCCAAACTTGTTTTTATATTTTGGATGTAATCATTGACCTACAGTTATTTTAAGATGGACACATTCAATGTTGTACGTTATCCTAATAATATCGCTCTAAAATAACATTTAATAAAACATTTCTTTTGAAATAAATATGTTATTTTGATATTTTGAGATAGTGGATTAAACATTTCAAGACAACAACTATATCATGTGGTCATTTACCTGAGATTATATATTAACTGCTGTTATGTCAGAGATATCATTCTGCATCAAAACAAGGTGTTAAAACGATCTAACATTATGTCAGAGATATTATTCTGCCTCAAAACACGGCGTTAAAACGGTCTAACATTATGTCAGAGATATCTTTCTGCCTCAAAACACGGTGTTAAAACTACGTAACGCTAAATAATACATGTCAATATATCAATATTTAATTACAAAATGCTTTTAATGCCTCAATTAATTGAATTATTACAGTTTACAATGATACCCGTAATACTAAGTTACTTTAGGAGCAGAGTAGAGTAAGATAAAAAAAATTAAAATACATATTGATATAGCAGACCCAGTGACAGGCAGGCAGGCATCAGACTAACCAGATAAACAGTGAAATAGCATTGAATTGAATACCGCTTTAAGAATACAAAGTCATACTCACTCCAATTATGGTGGAATCCCTGTACTTTTGCTGGTATCCCTTCCTTTAAGTTTCGTTCTAATCTTCTACAGCCAAGTCTGTCCAGTCCAGAAACAACAGAGAAACTTCATCCAAAAAAAGTTTTTAAAGAGTTGGTAGAACCTGTAACGCAACAAATTACCAGCTACAAGACAACTTTTTCTTTTTCATTTTAAGTGTTAGAACCCATGGAACACCGATACACACACTAGCTGGGATCTCAAGAGACCGAGGCAGAGTGAGAACGACAGTTGTCCGATTACTGCTTCAGGCAGTGACTACAGAGTGTCTGAGGAAGAGGGAAAGAGAGAGAGAGAGAGAGAAAGAGAGAGAGAGAGAGGGAGGGAAGGAGGGAGGGAGGAAAGCAGTGAGGGGCGGGAGTGGAGGTGGAGGGGAGAGAGGGAGAAACAGTACGAAGAGAAGTAGAGAGACTGCTGTTGGAGATGTTTGAAATAGCAGAAAGTTGTTGCAGACAGCAAGGCAATAAGACAGGCAGTAAGACAGGCAGTAAGACAGGCAGTAAGGTGATAAGGCAGGCAGTAAGGCAATAAGGCAGTAAGGTAGTAAGGCAGGCAGTAAGACAACATTAAGGCTGGCAGTAAGACAGGCAGTAAAGCAGTAAGGCAGGCAGTAAGACTTTAAGGCAGTAAGGTATTAAGGCAGGTAATAAGGCAGGCAGTAAAGTAGTAAGCAGGCAGTAAGACAGGCAGTAAGACAGGTAGTAAGGCAGTAAGGCAGGCAGCAAGGCAGAAAGGCAGTAATGTAGTAAGGCAGTAATGTAGTAAGGCAGTAAGGTCGTAAGGTTGTTAGGCAGGAAGGCTGTAAGGTAGAAAGGCAGTAAGGTAGTAAATGAGTAATACAGTAGGGTAGTAAGGCAGTAAGGTAGTAAGGCAGTAAGGTAATAAGGTAATAAAGGAGTAAGATAGTAAAGCAGTAAGCTAGACAGCAAGGCAGCTAGGTAGTAAGGCTGTAAGGTAGTAAGGTAGTCAAGTAGTAAAGGAGTAAGATTGTAAGGCATTAAGGAAGGCAGCAAGACAGTAAGGTGGTAAGGCAGTATGGTAGTAAAGTAGTAAGCTAGTAGGCTGTACGGTAGTAAAGTAGTAAGGCAGTAAGGTAGTAAATTAGTAAGATTGTCAGCCATTAAGGTAGTAAGGCAGTAAGGTAGTAAAGTAGTAAAGGAGTAAGATTGTCAGGCAGTAAGGCAGGCAGCAAGGCAGTAAGGTGGTAAGGCAGTAAGGTTTATTTTCTCAGGGCTAGGCATCCCGCTAGCGTGACAACTTCCGGTGAAACTGGAGGGCACGCAATTCAAATAAATAATTATAAGAATTATGGATATTAAACATTTAGGTACATATAAGTGTCTTACATCGGATGAAAGCTTAAATTATTGTTAATCTAACTGCACTGTCTGATTTACAGTAGCTATTACAGCGAAAACATGCCATGCGATTGTTTGAGGACGTAAGGTAGCAAGGCAGTAAAGAAGAAAGGTAGTAAGGCAGTAAAATAGTAAGGCAGTAAGGCAGGAAGATTGTAAGGCAGAAAGGCAGAAAGGTTGTAAGTTAGTAAGGCAGTAAGGTAGTAAGGTAGTAAGGCAGGCAGTAAGGTAGTAAGACAGGTAGTAAGACAGTAAGTCAGGCAGCAAGGCAGTAAGGCAGTGAAGGAGTAAGACTGTAAGGCGGTAAAGCAGGTAAAAAGGCAGTAAGGCATGCAGTCAGATAGTAAGGCAGGCAGTCTGGCAGTAAGAAAGTAAGTCAGGCAGTAAGGTAGTAAGGAGGTTAAAGATTGTCCCAGCTATTGGATATATCCTAGAATTCTCCTGTTCTCAATGCATTTTAGACATTTTTTCTTAAGGCAGGCAGTAAGGCAGTCAGGCAGTAAGGCAAGCAGTAAGGTAGTAAGGCAGTAAAGCAGTAGTGTAGTAGGGTAGTAAGGCAGTAATGCAGGCAGTAAGGAAGTAAAGCAGACAGTAAGGCAATAAGTCAGTAATGCAGCAAGGCAGTAAGGCAGTAAGGTGGTAATGTAGTAAGGCAGTAAGGTAGTAAGACAGGCAGTGAGATAGTAAGGCAGAAAGAAGGTAGTAAGGCAGAAAGGCAGTAAGGTAGTAAGGTAATAAGGCAGTAAGGTAGTAAGGCAGTAAGGCTGAAAGGCTGTAAGGCAGTAAGGCAGAAGGTAAGGTAGTAAGGCTGTAGGGTAATAAGGCAGTAATGCAGGCAGTTAGGCAGTAAGGTAGTAAGGCAGTAAGCCAGGGAATAAGGAAGTGATGCAGTAAGGCAGGCAGTAAGGCATTAAAGCAGACAGAAAAGAAGCAAAAAGGCAGTCAGGTAGTCAGGTGGTAAGGCAATCAGACAGGCAGTAAGGCAGGCAGTAAGGCAGTAAGCCAGGCAGTAAGACATCAAGTCAATAAGGCAGTAAGAAGGGCAGTAAGGCAGTAAAGCAGGCAGTGAGGCAGGCAGTAAGGCAGTAAGACAGTAAGACAGAAATGCATACAGTCAGGCAGTCAGTCAGGTGGGTAAGGCATTAAAGAAGTCAATAAGGCTGTAAGGCAGTAAGAAAGGCAGTAAGGCAGTAAAGCAGGCAGTGAGGCAATAAGGTAGATAGGCTGACAGTAAGGTAGTAAGGCCATAGAGCAGGAAGGCAGGCAGTAAGGCAGGAAGGCAAGCATAACCAGGCATTAAGGTGTCAGTCAGGCAGTACGGCAATCAAGCATGCAGTAAGGCAGTAAGGCAGTCAGGCATTACGGCAGTAAGGCAGGCAGTAAGGCAGTCAGGCAGTCAGGTAGTCAGGCAGTAAGGCAGTCAGTAAGGCAGTCAGGCAGTCAGGTAGTCAGGCAGTACGGCAGTAAGGCAGGCAGTAAGGCAGTCAGGCAGTCAGGCAGTCAGGCAGTAAGGTAGTAAAGCAGGCAGTAAGACAGTAAGGCAGGCAGGCAGTAAGGGGGTCAGTTTCACAGGAAGACAACGGAGTCTGGACAGAGAAGACACAAGTTAGCTGTGCCTCACACTTGCTCTCCATACGTAATTGACTAACTCAGTCCTAAACAGCATTAAACAACAGACCCATAAGGCCCCTCTCTCTTTACAGATCCTATCATAGGTGGAGGGCCGAAGCAATGTTTCTGCTTTAGTTTTCCAGATGAACGATCTCTGGCAAGGGAGGAGATGGTTTTTACATTTTGTGCATATTATTTTATTCTGAACACATTACCATTTGTTGGCTATGTGAATTCTTGCAAATTTGTTCAAAATACTTGTGTACTATCCATGTAACATCTTTGATGATCACGTCTGCCAATCACGTTCTCCGTACCTAAGGTACTAAACACAGCTGCTAAGAGATCTCCGTCCGACAAACTGCTATCAGGTAAATGTGTCATTTATTTAGTTAGAGAAACAGGACACCATCAATGTAATTAATAAAATAACTCCCAACTTTACATATCTTGCAAAAAGCTTAGCAATGTAGCTAGCTAGCTAGTTACAAGTAGACCTGTTGCTTGCTAGGTGGAGCAGTTAGCTTTATTACTACTAGCATGTCATTCCAAATAATAATTCAAGACTTCAAAAATCTAAAGGACAACTAATGTAACTCTTAGACAGTCATCAAGGCAGGACCCACTCATTTCATTTAGGCTGACAAATACGAAATTATACATTATCCCTGTGAACAGATGCAGTTGGCACATTATCCCTGTCAACGGGTCTAGTTGGCACATTATCCCTGTGAACAGGTCTAGTTGGCACATTATCCCTGTCAACGGGTCTAGTTGGCACATTATCCCTGTGAACAGGTCTAGTTGGCACATTATCCCTGTGAACAGGTCTAGTTGGCACATTATCCCTGTGAACAGGTCTAGTTGGCACATTATCCCTGTGAACAGGTCTAGTTGGCACATTATCCCTGTGAACAGGTCTAGTTGGCACATTATCCCTGTCAATGGGTCTAGTTGGCATATTATCCCTGTGAACAGATGCAGTTGGCACATTTTCCCTGTGAACAGGTCTAGTAGGCACATTATCCCTGTGAACAGGTCTAGTTGGCACATTATCCCTGTGAACAGGTCTAGTTGGCACATTATCCCTGTCAATAGGTCTAGTTGGCACATTATCCCTGTGAACAGATGCAGTTGGCACATTATCCCTGTGAACAGGTCTAGTTGGCACATTATCCCTGTGAACAGGTCTAGTTGGCACATTATCCCTGTCAATTTCGTCTAGTTGGCACATTATCCCTGTGAACAGGTCTAGTTGGCACATTATCCCTGTGAACAGATGCAGTTGGCACATTATCCCTGTGAACAGGTCTAGTTGGCACATTATCCCTGTGAACAGGTCTAGTTGGCACATTATCCCTGTGAATAGGTCTAGTTGGCACATTATCCCTGTGAACAGGTCTAGTTGGCACATTATCCCTGTGAACAGGTCTAGTTGGCACATTATCCCTGTGAACAGGTCTAGTTGGCACATTATCCCTGTGAACAGGTCTAGTTGGCACATTATCCCTGTGAACAGGTCTAGGTGGAGTCGGATGCAGATCATCCTGCCTCTATCCTTATGCAACGGGGTTAGCAATGTTTCTACTTGCCACTGCAGAAATAAAAAATGTAATATTTATCTTTTATAATTCGTTGGTTCAAGTCAGATGTCAATATGGTGTAATATCATTGGTTACGCTGGCAGATAGGGGGAGATCGCAAATAATGTATTCTATATGCGTATTTACATTGTGTACTAGGTTCACTATGTACATTTCCTGATGTATATAAATAGGTATATAAATCTGTGTAAGTAAATATGGCCAAGTACGACTCCAACACCATCATTACGTTTGCAGACGACACATCAGTGGTAGGTCTGATCACCGACAACGACGAGACAGCCTGTAGGGAGGAGGTCAGAGACCTGGCAGTGTGGTGGCAGGACAACAACCTCTCCCTCAACGTGATCAAGACAAAGGAGATGATTGTGGACTACAGAAAAAGGTGGACCGAGCACGCCCCCATTCTCATCGACGGGGCTGAAATGGAGCAGGTTGAGTTGTCCACATCACCAACAAACTATCATGGTCCAAACACACCAATACAGTCGTGAAGACGGCACGACAAAACCTATTCCCGGTCAGGAGACTGAAAATATTTGGCATGGGTCCTCAGATCCTCAAAAAGTTCCTCAGCTGCACCATCGAGAGCATCCTGACTGGTTGCGTCACCGCCTGGTATGGCAACTGCTCTGCCTCCGACCGCAAGTCACTATAGAGGGTAGTTCGTATGGCCCAGTACATCACTTGGGCCAAGCTTTCTGCCGTCCAGGACCTCTATACCAGGCGGTGTCAGAGGAAAGATTGCCAAGGACTCCAGCCACCCCAGTCATAGACTGTTCTCTCTGCTACCGCATGGCAAGCAGTAGCGGAGCGCCAAGTCAAGGACCAAGAGGCTTCTAAACAGCTTCTACCCCCAAGCCATAAGACTCCTGAACAGCTAATCAAATGGCTAACCGGACTATTTGCATTGTTCCCACCCGACCCCCAATTTATACGCTGCTGCTACTCTCTGTTTATTATCCATGCATATTCACTTTACCTTTACCTACATGTACATATTACCTCAATTACCTCGACTAACCGGTGCCCCCGCACATTGACTCTGTACCGGTACTCCCTGTATATAGCCTCGCTACTGTTATTTTATTGTTGCTCCTTAATTATTTGTTATATTTCAACAACAAAAACATTTCTTAAAACTGCTTTGTTTGTTAAGGGCTTGTAAGTAAGGATTGCACTGTAAGGTCTACATTTTGATTTGATCTGCTATTGGGGGCTTCCTGTATGTTATTGCTGTACTAGTGAGTTAGCTAGCATCCCCTAATGTAATGGTAGCATTAGCTCCCTGCTAACACACAGTTGTTTCTATGCTAGAATCTACAGCCATCAACATCATCAAGCTATGTACATTTGATGTGCTGTCTATTGTACCAGAATAAATAAACCAAACCGAGATTGCTGACATTCCTTTATTTTGATTATATATTTTTAATTGTTAATATATATATATATATATATATTTTTTTTTTTACGGGGTAGATCAGCTTCAATATTGCAGATAGATTGTGGCTTTCAATTCCCCAGATATCTTTTGTGGTATTCATATTTTTTTGTGTATTTTTTGCCAATTGTTTATTACAACACAGGAAAGTACATCACATCTGTATCCTAGTAGTTGTTGTCTTTTTTTGACTGTCAGGATGTTAATTTCTAGCTCACAAACTACAGTCCTTTGCTGTGAGGATTTTTTTTTTCTTCGTTATTATCACTCACTTTGTCTCCCATGATCTATTGAGCTCTCCAGTCCTGTCCTGCTCCCAGAGATCAACCAAGTGCTGTTCACCAGGCACGGGCTGATTCACTCACCTGTGACGATAACCATCGTACTGCAGTTTGAACTAGCCCTGTTGTCACTATTAGACATTAAGATCTCATATGCATTTTCATTTTGTCTTCTCTTCGTGGGTTTTGTCTTACAAAATGTAGTGCATTTTAGAATTGAAGAGTACTAACTACAGATATATGCTTGTTAGAGCATCACGAAGACTAAATTGAAAATAGAATCAGTTACGACGAAGTGAAAAACAGATTATGTTTTACCATTGTAACAGGCAGTGATGAGAATTCTACTGTTCCCATCAGGTGCCCAGGCTTTTGACGTAGATGGTAGAGTTCTCGTCTCTGTACCCAATTTTTTTTGCAGTATTACTACAAGTCAACAAGTCAATTGCCTAGTAAAATAAAATCCCAGCCGGGTGTGATCCAGCCTGGATTCAAACCAGGTACTGAGATGCAGTGCCATAGACCACTGCACAACCCAGGAGCCCAGTTTGGTGCCTTATTAGAAACAGGATGAATTGTTTTGGAATAGTTTTATTCTGTACAGGCTTCCTTCTTTTCACTCTGTTATTTAGGTTAGTATTGTGGAGTAACTACAATGTTGTTGATCCATCCTCGGTTTTCTCCTATCACAGTCATTAAACTCTATAACTGTTTTAAAGTCACCATTGGCCTCATGGTGAAATCCCTGAGCGGTTTCCTTCCTCTCTGGCAACTGAGTTAGGAAGGATGCATGTATCTTTGTAGTGACTGGGTGTATTGATACACCATCCAAAGAGTAATTAATAACTTCACCATGCTCAAAGGGATATTCAATGTCTGCTTTTTTATTTTTACCCATCTACCAATAGGTGCTCTTCTTTGAAAGGCATTTTAATACTTCCGTGGTCTTTGTGGAAGAATCTGTGTTTGAAATTCACTGCTCGACTGAGGGACCTTACAATTATCTGTAAACATCATGTTAAACACTATTATTACACACAGAGTGAGTCAATGCAACTTACGATGTAACTTGATAAGCACATTTTTTAATCCTGAATGTATTTAGGCTTGGCATAACAAAGGGGTAGAATACTTATTGACTCAAGACATTTCATCTTTACATTTTTTTATTAATTTGTAAAAAAAAAAAAAAAAAAAAAACGTAGTTCCCTTTTGACATTATGGGGTATTGTGGGTAGGCCAGTAACCCCAAAAAATCTAAATTGTGATCCATTTTAAATTCAGGCTGTAACAAAACATAATGTTTAAAAAAATCTAAGTGTGCATACTTTCTGAAGGCACAGTGATTGGTAGGTTACACTATATTGAGATACTTCAAATAACGCCATAGACAACTTTGCTATTTGCATTCCTCATGAAACTGGTTGAGAGAATACCAAGAGTGTTCAAAGCTGTCATCAAGGCAAAGGGTGGCTACTTTGAAGAATCTCAAATATGAACTATATTTTGATGTGTTTAACACTTTTTTGGTTACTACATGATTTCAAATGTGGTATTTCATACTTTAGGCATCTTCACTATTATTCTACAATGTAGAAAATAGTAAAAATAAAGAAAACCCCTTGAATGGGTAGGTGTCTCCAAGCTTTTGACTGGTACTGTATGTGCTTGAAATGTACATTGTTGAATAATATGCTATATGTGTAGGATATGCCATGTTGGCAATTTTTTAAATGTTTACTCGACAAGTCAGTTAAGAACAAATTCTTATTTAAAATGACAGCCTAGGGACAGTGGATTAACTGCATTGTTCAGGGGCAGAACGACAGATTTGTACCTTGTCAGCTCGGGGATACGATCTAGGAACTCGTCTGTTACTGGCCCAACAGTTCTAACCACTAGGCTACCAGCCACCCCAACCGCTAGATTAATATGCTATATATGTAGGATATGCTATGTTGTCTAGTATGCATACCGTATGCAGCTGTCATTTTTATACCTCCGTTCTAGCATACATGACACACACATCTTTCTACAGTAAATTGATTTTATTTTGGGTTTCTATGCATATTATATGAATGCACGTTTGTTTAAAACCTGTTACTCTGTACAGGGCCCGGTGAGTTGGTATACAATATAATATTATGCGTTGTTTACAAAATGCCACCAGAGGTTTTACTTGAGGCTGTGTTTACATCTTAGATAGAAGCAGGCAATTGGCTGCCTTCATCAAGAGGGGTATGTACGGGAGTTCTGATTGGTTTCAAGTTTAACAGTTCGACAAATTGGTCTGAGCAGACCGTGTCGAACAGTGGAGGCTCCTCAGAGAAGGAAGGGGAGGACCATACTCCTCAGTGAATTTCATAAAAAAAAATATATTGACATGTCACCAAATAATTGATTAAAACACACTGTTTAAAGGTCTACAGTAGCCTCAGCAGCACTATGTAGGGTAGCACCATGGTGTAGTCGGAGGACAGCTAGCTTCCGTCCTCCTCTGAGTACATTGACTTCAATACAAAACCTAGGAGGCTCATGGTTCTCAACCCCTTCCATAAACTTACACAGTAATTATGACGACTTCCGGAGGACGTCCTCCAACCTATCAGAGCTCTTGCAGCATGAACTGACATGTTGTCCACCCAATCAAAGGATCAGAGAATGAATCTAGTACTGAAAGCATAAGCTACGACCAGCTAGCACTGCAGTGCATAAAATGTGGTGAGTAGTTGACTCAAAGAGAGGGAAAGACAACATTTTTCAACAAATTAATTTATTCAAAAACGAAGGAGAAGTGAGAGAGTGACAGTGATTTCATACATTGTTTTCACTTTCAGTTTCACATACTTAGCTAGAAAATGCAGCTGGCTAGTTTAGTTACTCAACATCCGACTCAAACAGAGGGATGCTATCTTAGCTAGCTTGTTATGACTATCCAACACAACACTGGAACTCTTTCAAGACAAGGTAAGCTTTTAGTTTTATTAATTAACTGCCACCGGGGCCTAACTACTTACTGACTGTACACTGTAACATTACTGCATGATTGTAGCGGGTTTACTAACGCATTAATTATATTACCTATGTTGACTAGGATGTTACTTTAGCTAGCATGGTGACAATTATGCTGTGTGTAGCGGTTTGCCTTGGAAAGGTTTTTTCGCCTGGTCACATCCAGCTGATGTGTTGTTCATTTGAAGTCCACAAACGATCAACTTCACGTTTTTCGTCTTCGGTCCACCACCTAATCATTGATCCTAGACACAAATCTGACTGTCGATAGGTACTTAGCGCAGTAAGAGGCCATTCCTTCTTCTTTTATGGGAAGAAATCGCTGCATTACCAACCCGGTACAGCCGAACCTGCCGTTTGTACTTGTAGAATCGCGTTGCTTGGCAGCGGACAACAAGCCTCCACGTCCGGAAGCTGACAGGAGTGAACATGAAAAACAGGGGAAAAACAGGGCATTTTTTTCCTGGTCTAACTTGCTAGATAGCTAGTGTTTTTGTGCATTGTTCTGCACATACCACCCTATTCGTTCCATATGAAGTGTATTTGAGTTTTTTTCTGATGAAAAGGGGGACCTTTTTCAGATACACTTCATATGGAACGAATTGGGTGGTATGTGTAGAACAATGCACAAAAACACTAAATGCTTTACCAAGCTAGCTATCTAGCAAGTAGACATTATTTTATTCATTCTCCATTATCCCATAGTGCTTAGTGTCAGTTCACTTGCTCGCTAACGTTAGCTTAACGGCTAGCATCATCATTTGCCAGTAGCACAACATAGCTAGCTAGCCTCTCCACTGTCTCTTGGCAGCTTACAGGCCACTTACAGGCAGATCATTAAAACAATGAATCCATTGTGATTTAATTATAATGTTGCTAGCTACACTAGTTATCTAGTTGTGGCCATCTGGCTAGTATTAAACAAAGGCTTACAAACAAAATCTAGCTAGCTAGACACAAAAACAATGTGTGTTGCCTACTAGTTGGCTAATAATAGCTATCTACCGGAGGCACAAGTCAAACAAGCTACTACCACCTGGTGATCTAGAGTATTTTGACTCTATTGGATGAGTGGTGGACCTGTGCTGTTTGATCAACAAAAAGGTCAATGGCAGACACTCTGGGCAGAGTTGCTAAGTACCTCGGCAGTCACTATCCTAAGAGAACGAGCTGCAGGGCAGATCCCTCCACCAATCCCACGGCTGTCCTCTGGATCTCCAGCCTCAGGGAAGAGCTGTCAGCTCGCTGCACCTCCAGGGCATGAGATTTTTCACCCTCTCTTTCTCCTTCTTTCTCTCTCTCTATCACTGAGACAGTTTGGGGCAGCCCTGACAAATATTCCTTTGGGCGGTGCTCTGCATTCTGGCGTTAGCAGGCCATTGGAGGGGCGCCGACAATTTATTACCAAACGTATCGGTATTTTAGGGTCCAGCTGATTTCGATTTACTGTAGAGGTGGAAGGAACTCAGACCTCTCTCTCTCTCTCTCTCTCTCTCTCTCTCTCTCTCTCTCTCTCTCTCTCTCTCTCTCTCTCTCTCTCTCTCTCTCTCTCTCTCTCTCTCTCTCTCTCTCTCTCATGTTGGTTAGTTCTATCTGACATAGCAGGACCTTCAGAAGGTAAACAGGGCTGAGCTGAAAATAATTAGGCGGTATGATGTGGAAGTTAGGGGGTTTAGCAGCTCGATTAACCCCATCTAGACTCCCAACGGCTGGGCTGTGTCTATCTGTATGTCTCCTTCCCTCAGCAGCCTAGTGGAAGTCCTCCATCAACACACAGACACCACGGCAGGCCTGTGTGTGTTAGTCTTTATCTCTGACTGTGTGCTAGGTACTAACTGCCTTCTGTCAGCACGAGGATATTATTTCAACTGGTCGAAACGGCTATACACTGTTACACAGGATATCTAGTCAGTTGTACAACTAAATGCTTTCAACTGAAATGTGTCTTCTGCATTTAACCCTCTGAATCAGAGAGGTGCAGGGGGCTGCCTTAATCGCTATACACGGCTACACAAGGCTACACAAGGCTATACAAGACAATACAAGGCTACACAAGGCTATACAAGGCTATACAAGGCTACACAAGGCTATACAAGACAATACAAGGCTACACAAGGCTATACAAGACAATACAAGGCTATACAAGGCTATACAAGACTATACAAGGCTATACAAGACTAGACAAGACTATACAAGGCTATACAAGACAATACAAGGCTATACAAGGCCATACAAGACTATACAAGGCTATACAAGGCTTTACAAGTCTATACAAGGCTTTACAAGGCTTTACAAGGCTATACAAGGCTATACAAGGCTTTACAAGGCTATACAAGGCTATACAAGGCTTTACAAGGCTATACAAGGCTATACAAGGCTTTACAAGGCTATAGTGCCAATGAGCATTGTACCAACTTTCTAAATGGTACAGTAGTGCACTATATAGGGAATTAGTGTTCTTTACGGGCTCTGGTCAATTGTAGTGAACTATATAGGGAAAAGGGTGGCATTTGGGATGAAGAACAATGTATTCGTCCCTCCGCGGCTGTGGCACAAATCATTTAGATTTACACACCGCTGATTGTTCCTAATGAGTTTATAGATTAAATATACAGAGAAGGAGAATATGTTCATCTTGTATTTTGTAGGAGTAAAAAAAACAAACTAAATGGAATGTAGGCTTGATCCTCTATTGATTACATGTAACACACACACACACACACACACACACACACACACACACACACACACACACACACACACACACACACACACACACACACACACACACACACACACACACACACACACAGTCAAACAGGGACATTTTATAGCAATAGTTACACAGTGAACAATAGTAACTATGTCTCTACCTTCCAGTCAATCAATTGGTGGGAAGCCTACTGATATAATGGGTATCCAATTGTAAACCTACTTTCTCTAATAGCCCTATATTCTTCCTACTTCCCCTACTGACTAGTCCAGGAGAAGAGTTATAGAGCAACGCTGCACTGGCTCTGATCAACATATACTGGTATAATCTAGCAGACACAATGGTAGTGTACCAAATGACATGCTATTCCCAATATAGTGCACTACTTTTGTATATATATATATATATATATATATATATTCCTATATATCATGTAGTACTGTACGGTAGTTTCTGACCAAATGGCACCCTTTTCCCTATGGGGCTCTGGTCAAAAGTAGTGCACTTTAAAGGGAATAGGGTGCCATTTTAGGGAGGCAAAAAACATGAATACAAGCACAGTTTCTCTTTCTAAACCCCCATAATGCCTACAGGTAAGACATACAGTCTCACATTTCCACATCTGAACATGAAATAGATTGCATTTTGAAGAGGTCCTTGATAACTTAATAGACATTATAATAAATGCTTGGGGATTCTCAAGTAACTATTTCTAATAGCTAAAGAGTACACATGCCAATAGAGTTATTTTATCTACTCTCTCTCTCTCTTTCTCTCTTCTCTCTCTATCTTGTGTTGGTTTGTTCTATCTGACATAGCAGGACCTTTCTCTCTCATGCTCTCTCATTCTCTCTCGCTCTCATTCTCTCTCTGTGTCTCTCTCTCATCTATCTCTCTTTCTCTCTCTCTTTCTCTCTCTCTCTCAATCTCTCTTTCTCTCTCATTCTCTCTCATTTTCTCTCTCGCTCTCTATCTCTCAATCGCTCTCAATCTCTCTCTCATTCTCTTTCTCTCTCTCTCTCAACTCAATGAGCAAGCAGCTGTATGAAATTTGTTTACAATGTAATTTTGTACGTGAGTTATTTTCAAATTGCACAGTGTAATTACTCAGGGTTGTTTATGTCTCTGAGACTAAAGTCATATTTTCCTCGCCGTGCCGTGCCCATCAAGCCTTCTGCATGGCATAGCCTGGTGGCGTGGACTACAGTATGTTTCCAATCAAGTCCTTCCATCCAGTGCCAGTTTAAGTAGACATGTTTTGGGGAGTTTCATGCTTTTATGTGCCACATATAATGTTTAGAGTTATCAAATATAAACTCTTTGTAAGGTTGAAGCTGTAAACACAGGTTAAAGTCAATGCTCGACAGTCCGTAATTAAAGTAAATAAACATTTTTATAACGTTTCAGATACGGGTTTTAGATACTAGCAACAAATTATTTAAATCTATATTCAATGAAGAATTGTAGATATTTTAAATATACATACTTTATAAAATGACAGTCAGGCGTATGTAGCTGATTGGAGGTAGAAATCTAACAAAACAACAACAATAAACCAATCGCTGCATCCCTAATGGCACTCTATTTCCTATACAGTGTACTACTTTAGACTAAGGCCAGTAGGGTTAAGGCCCGTAGGGTTCTGGTAAAAAGTAGAGCATTATATAGGGAATAGAGTGCCAATAGATTGACAGTGAAAGGATGCCATTAGGGACAGTGAAGCACAGAGTTTGCTATGCAATGCGGTCGTTGCTAACTGCCAAGCGGGAGCAGAGATGGTCTGATACTGTCCCCGTCCAGACTGACATCACAGCTAAAACATGGCCTGATTACTGTCCCCGTCCAGACTGACATCACAGCTAAAACATGGCCTGATTACTGTCCCCGTCCAGACTGACATCACAGCTAAAACATGGCCTGATTACTGTCCCCGTCCAGACTGACATCACAGCTAAAACATGGCCTGATTACTGTCCCCGTCCAGACTGACATCACAGCTAAAACATGGCCTGATTACTGTCCCCGTCCAGACTGACATCACAGCTAAAACATGGCCTGATTACTGTCCCCGTCCAGACTGACATCACAGCTAAAACATGGCCTGATTACTGTCCCCGTCCAGACTGACATCACAGCTAAAACATGGCCTGATTACTGTCCCCGTCCAGACTGACATCACAGCTAAAACATGGCCTGATTACTGTCCCCGTCCAGACTGACATCACAGCTAAAACATGGCCTGATTACTGTCCCCGTCCAGACTGACATCACAGCTAAAACATGGACTGATACTGGGAAGGAGGGATGGAGGGAAGGAGGGATGGATGGAGGGAAGGGAGGATGGATGGAGGGAAGGAGGGATGGGGATGGAGGGAAGGAGGGATGGAGGGAAGGAGAGATGGATGGAGGGAAGGATGGAGGGATGGAGGGATGGAGGGAAGGAAGGAGGGATGGAGGGAAGGAGGGATGGGGGATGGAGGGAAGGAGGGATGGAGGGACTGAGGGAGGGAAGGAGGGAGGGATGGAGGGAAGGATGTATGGAGGGAAGGAGGGATGGGGGATGGAGGGAAGGAGGGATGGAGGGACTGAGGGAAGGACGGACGGAGGGAAGGATGGATGGAGGGACTGAGGGAAGGACGGACGGAGGGAAGGATGGATGGAGGGAAGGAGGGATGGGGATGGAGGGAAGGAGGGATGGAGGGACTGAGGTATGGGGGATGGAGGGACTGAGGGATGGGGAAGGATGGATGGAGAGAAGGAGGGATGGAGGGACTAAGGTATGGGGGATGGAGGGAAGGAGGGATGGAGGGAAGGAGGGATAGAGGGAAGGAGAGATGGAGAGACTGAGGGAAGGAGGGATGGAGGGATGGAGGGAAGGAGGGATGGAGGGACTGAGAGAAGGAGGGATGGAGGGAAAGAAGGAAGGATGGAGGGACTGTGGGATGGAGGGAAGGAAGGAGGGACGGGTGTTCTTAATTTAGAGTGAGCAGTGTCCTATACTGCCAACATGTTATCCTCTTCTCTGCTACAAACACATGAACTTCCAATTACAAATCAATGCGTCTTCTGCCTCAAGTTGAAATGGGTTCAATCAACAGAGAGGTAACTAGAAAAAGGTTATTTTCCTGAAGAGAAATGATGTGATTGTTTGAGCTATCCACAGTTGAAATGATTGTACAGGAAGAGAAGGAATGAGTTGAGTTGGTACTCAAGCCAAACATCATACATTGGTGATTGTTGGATTCAAGGAACTGAGCCAACAATACGGAAGAAATGTTACAGCCTGAATGCTCTTTGATAATGTTATTTCAAACTGCTTTATTTATTTAACCAGGAAAAAACCCTTGAGATTAGAAAGCTCTTTTGTGAGGGGGACCTGAAACTCCCATCAGTCACCTGAAGGAGCCTGTTCTTGACTTGTTGAACTCTCTAACTCTGGACAGTGGATGTTTCGCTCACAGTGTTCAGTGGTTGTTGTTATATATAAAGGATGGGTAATGTTTGTAAGTGTATGTGTGTGTGTGTGTGTGTGTGTGTGTGTGTGTGTGTGTGTGTGTGTGTAAGTGTGTTTGTGTAAGTGTGTGTGTCTGTATGTGTGTAAGTGTGTGTGTGTGTGTTTCCAGCAGCGGGCCTGGAGTGACAGGGGATCGATCCAATGATCCATATGAATCGACACGCTAACACTGGGAATAAACTTAGAATATGTTCATATGGACATAGCTTCACATTATAATATGTTCATAGCTTCACATTATAATATGTTCATAGCTTCACATTATAATATGTTCATAGCTTCACATTATAATATGTTCATATGCACATAGCTTCACATTATAATATGTTCATAGCTTCACATTATAATATGTTCATAGCTTCACATTATAATATGTTCATAGCTTCACATTATAATATGTTCATAGCTTCACATTATAATATGTTCATATGCACATAGCTTCACATTATAATATGTTCATAGCTTCACATTATAATATGTTCATAGCTTCACATTATAATATGTTCATAGCTTCACATTATAATATGTTCATAGCTTCACATTATAATATGTTCATAGCTGCCGCCTCTACACTCTAACCACTAGGCTACCTGCCTGGATAACTGGATAAATTGAGATAAAACAATACAGAGACGATATATTCATCTAGGCGCGACATGGTGAAGTGGTCCGTCTATGGACTGAGAGACAGGAAAATAAAGTGTGTAAATCTCTTTGTCTCCTAGCCCCCCCCCAGTCAAACACACTGGGGACTTGAAGCTGAATGGTCATTTGTGAAGAAGGAGCAGCTGGTATTGGATATTCTACACTGCCTTTCTTTCTTGTGTCCCTTCGTTCTCGTTGAAGGTGGACCGGTTTCCTTTCGCAAAAAACTGAGCTGCAGAGAACGCCCTTGAGTAAGGTAACTTCAGTTTCGAAAAGAGAGCAAAAGACTGATCTTCGGGAAAAATAACAATGTTTTTTACCCCCATTAGGCAGCAGCTACTCTTCCTGGGGTTTATTATGGATCCCCATTAGGCAGCAGCTACTCTTCCTGGGGTTTATTATGGATCCCCATTAGGCAGCAGCTACTCTTCCTGGGGTTTATTATGGATCCCCATTAGGCAGCAGCTACTCTTCCTGGGGTTTATTATGGATCCCCATTAGGCAGCAGCTACTCTTCCTGGGGTTTATTATGGATCCCCATTAGGCAGCAGCTACTCTTCCTGGGGTTTATTATGGATCCCCATTAGGCAGCAGCTACTCTTCCTGGGGTTTATTATGGATCCCCATTAGGCAGCAGCTACTCTTCCTGGGGTTTATTATGGATCCCCATTAGGCAGCAGCTACTCTTCCTGGGGTTTATTATGGATCCCCATTAGGCAGCAGCTACTCTTCCTGGGGTTTATTATGGATCCCCATTAGGCAGCAGCTACTCTTCCCGGGGTTTATTATGGATCCCCATTAGGCAGCAGCTACTCTTCCTGGGGTTTATTATGGATCCCCATTAGGCAGCAGCTACTCTTCGTGGGGTTTATTATGGATCCCCATTAGGCAGCAGCTACTCTTCCTGGGGTTTATTATGGATCCCCATTAGGCAGCAGCTACTCTTCCTGGGGTTTATTATGGATCCCCATTAGGCAGCAGCTACTCTTCCTGGGGTTTATTATGGATCCCCATTAGGCAGCAGCTACTCTTCCTGGGGTTTATTATGGATCCCCATTAGGCAGCAGCTACTCTTCCCGGGGTTTATTATGGATCCCCATTAGGCAGCAGCTACTCTTCCCGGGGTTTATTATGGATCCCCATTAGGCAGCAGCTACTCTTCCTGGGGTTTATTATGGATCCCCATTAGGCAGCAGCTACTCTTCCTGGGGTTTATTATGGATCCCCATTAGGCAGCAGCTACTCTTCCTGGGGTTTATTATGGATCCCCATTAGGCAGCAGTTACTCTTCCTGGGGTTTATTATGGATCCCCATTAGGCAGCAGCTACTCTTCCTGGGGTTTATTATGGATCCCCATTAGGCAGCAGCTACTCTTCCTGGGGTTTATTATGGATCCCCATTAGGCAGCAGCTACTCTTCCTGGGGTTTATTATGGATCCCCATTAGGCAGCAGCTACTCTTCCTGGGGTCTGGCAAAAATAAAGGCAGTTGAGGCACATATAGTTCCTTAGTTAGAGCCAACAGTTTAGAAATGAAAATCTACTATGGTATGGACTGGTAAACAGCTCTTTCTACCCTGCAACAGAAAACATACAATATATACTGAACTGAGACATGAGCTGCTAATTATATACACTACATGTCTAATGTGTACGGTGTAAATTAAGCTAAAAGGTTTCATTTTCAAACGCTGAAAAATACCGGCAATTATTTTGAATTAAAACCATAGACCTTTAGCTACTAATCAACCCAAAGCTTGTTTGATGATCGAATTATCAAGAATAAAAGCTAAGTTAGTTTCAATAATAAGACCGATGTCTACAGTTCTATCGTTATGTGCAGATCTGAGGAAGCTAGAAACCACAGTAGCTATGGATTTAACCAAGTCATCTATCAAACGTGGCTTTCATTCCCCTCCAAAGACAATCTTTGATGATATCACCACCAAAAAAAAGAGAGTCCCTCAAGGTAAATTAGTAGCAAATCAAGTGCCTTTCAAGTGGTGAATGAAAGTTTCGAGCCAAGCCAGAATTCCCCATAAACAAAACATCAGAGACCTGAGTCCCAAATGACATGCTATTCCCTTAATCAAAAGTAGTGCACTATAAAAGGGAAAAGGGTGCACTATATAGGGGAATAGGGTGCACTATAAAGGGAATATGGTGCCATTTGGGACACACCTGGCAGAGGAAAGAGTGATAAAAGTACGTACTGCTGCATACCTCCACATGAAAACACACTGGAGTTTTCCTCTACAGAGTCAGTGGAACAAAAGGCAATGGTTAACCTCAGTAGACATTATGTTCCTAGATTAACAATGTTGACCTGATCGTATATGTTGGTATTAAAAATAACAGGGAGAATATGTTTTAAACCAAAACACGTTGGTTTCCTCTGAGGGGAAATAAACATTTCAAACTAGACAGACTAGAATTTTTACAGAAAATACTCATTATTCGGTTACTGTTCATGATGTTGACGTTAGTAACGCTTCATCAGACTGAGTAATCAGTGTGTTTTAGTTCAATTGAATTCACATACTGTACACACACTGACAGACAGACAGACAGACAGACAGACAGACAGACAGACAGACAGACAGACAGACAGACAGACAGACAGACAGACAGACAGACAGACAGACAGACAGACAGACAGACAGACAGACAGACAGACAGACAGACTGACACACTGACTGACTCACACACATACTGAAATACAGACTGACTGACACACATACTGAAATACAGACTGACAGACACACTGACAGATACACACATGCTACAACCCCCTCTCCCCAATACACACACACACCTGTGAAAGTCTATGAGGGCTGAAACAAACCTGGGAAAGTCTATGAGGGCCCTGGAATACTCGCACTGACAATTTACTACTCTACCCTGGTCTCCACGGGTCTCCCCTGCTCTGCCTTGTTCTTCCCTGCTCTCCCCTGCTCTCCCCTGGTCTCCCCTGCTCTCCCCTGGTCTCCCCCCTCCCAAAGACACTATACTGCTCTCCCTGGTTCTCCCCTGCTCTTCCCTGCTCTCCCATGTTCTCCCCTGCTCTTCCCTGTTCTCCCATGTTCTCCCCTGCTCTTCCCTGTTCTCCCATGTTCTCCCCTGCTCTCCCCTGCTCTCCCCTGCTCTCCCCTTTTCTCCCATGTTCTCCCCTGCTCTCCCCTGTTCTCCCATGTTCTCCCCTGCTCTCCCCTGCTCTTCCCTGATCTCCCCTGCTCTCCCCTGCTCTCCCCTGGTCTCCCCTGCTCTCCCCTGTTCTCCCCTGTTCTCCCCTGCTCTCCCCTGCTCTCCCCTGTTCTCCCATGTTCTCCCCTGCTCTTCCCTGTTCTCCCATGTTCTCCCCTGCTCTCCCCTGCTCTCCCCTGTTCTCCCATGCTCTCCCCTGCTCTTCCCTGTTCTCCCATGCTCTCCCCTGCTCTTCCCTGCTCTCCCCTGCTCTCCCCTGTTCTCCCATGCTTTTCCCTGTTCTCCCATGCTCTCCCCTGTTCTCCCATGCTCTCCCCTGTTCCTGTTCTCCCCTGCTCTCCCTGCTCTCCCCTGTTCTCCCCTGCTCTCCCCTGTCTCCCTGTTCTCCCCTGCTCTTCCCTGTTCTCCCATGCTCTCCCCTGCTCTTCCCTGATCTCCCCTGCTCTCCCCTGCTCTCCCCTGTTCTCCCCTGCTCTCCCCTGTTCTTCCCTGTTCTCCCCTGTTCTCCCCTGCTCTTCCCTGCTCTCCCATGTTCTCCCCTGCTCTCCCCTGTTCTCCTGTTCTCCCCTGCTCTCCCCTGTTCTCCCCTGCTCTCCCCTGTTCTCCCCTGCTCTCCCCTGGTCTCCACTGATCAGACTTAAGCCAAACAAGCACACTTCAGAGACCTATTACTCAGAATGAGACATAATTGAGACATCACTACGCCCTGCAGTGAGTAAAACACAGGCTGCAACTCCGACTGGAAACATAACAATGTCCGTCCCAAATGGCACCGTAATCCCTACCGGCTCTGGTCAACAGTAGTGTACTGCATGAGGAATAGAGTGCTATTTGAGACCGAGCCAGTGGATTTAAACATGGAGAGAATAAATGAGTGAAAGATGTTCAAGAAGTAAATGAAGCTGGATATATCTTTTTTCTTTATTTCCTTCTTTCCATCTTTCTTCCTTTGCTTCTTTCTTTCCTTCTTACTTTCGTTCCTTATTTCTTTCTTTCTTTCTTTCTGTCTTTTCTCATTGTTTCCATCTTTCTTTCTTTATTTTTCATTGATTGACTACATAATTTTTAGCTTGGTATGTTGTCCAGGGCAAGGCCAAGTCTAACATATAATAGTTAGAAGAACTAATACAGTATATGCAAACTAATAAATGTTATACAGTGGAAGTACAAGACTCTTCCTAGAGCTGGCCACCTGACCAAACTGAGAAATCAGGGGAGCAGGGTCAGGGAGGTGACCAAGAAACCGATGGGCACTCTGAAAGAACTCTACCGATCCTCTGTGGAGATGGGAGAAACCTTTAGAAGGACAACCATCTCTGCAGCACTCCACCAATCAGGTCTTTATAGTAGAGTGGCCAGACGGAAGCCATTCCCCAGTAAAAGGCACGTCAGCCCACTTGTAGTTTTCCAAAAGGCACCTAAAGGACTCTCAGACCATGAAACCAAGATTGAACTCTTTGGCCTGAATGCCATGCAACACGTCTGGAGGAAACCTGGCACCATCCCTACGGTGAAGCATGGTGGTGGCAGCATCTTGCTGTGGGAATGTTATTCAGCAGCAGGGACTGGGACACTAGTCAGGATCGATGGGAAGATGAACAGAGCAAAGTACAGAGAGATCCTTGATGAAAACCTGCTCCAGAGCGCTCAGGACCTCAGACTGGGGTGAAGGTTCACCTTCCAACAGGACAACGACCCTAAGCACATAGCCAAGACAACAGGAGTGGCTTCGGGACAAGTCTCTGAATGTCCTTGAGTGGCCCAGCCAGAGCCTGGACTTGAACCTGATGAAGCATCTCTGGAGAGACCTGAATATAGCTGTGCAGCGAAACTCCCCATCCAACCTGACAGAGCTTGAGAGGATCTGCAGAGAAGAATGGGAGAAACTCCCCAAATACAGTTGTGCCAAGCTTGTAGCGTCATACCCAAGAAGACCCGAGGCTGTAATCACTGCCAAAGGAGCTTCAACAAAGTACTGAGTAAAGGGTCTGAAAACGTATGTAAATGTGATGTTTAATTATTTTATTTTTTTGTATACGTTTGTCAAACGTATGGGATATTGTGTGCAAGTTGATGTTATCAATTTTAGAATAAGGCTGTAACGTAACAAATTAAGGCTGTAATGTAACAAAATGTGAAACAGTCAAGGGGCCAGAATGCGTTCCGAAGGCACTGTATATGTACATACAAGTCTGTCTCCAAACAATTTGATTTGCTGGTTTTAAGTATTAATCTTTCAAATAGCTCTTTGTTGACTGTTGCTGGGTGCTATCGTCCTCCATCAGCATCGGCCTGCACCCTACCTGCCCTAAAGTCACATATATGACATAAACTGGGACTAGCTTAAACCACCTGACCAAGTCCTAAAGCAATGGGACTCCCTAAATCTTTCTCAGATTATTACCAATCCCACAAGGTATGACTCCAAACACCCAGAAAAGGCTACTCTTCCTGATGTTATCCTCACAATTAATCATGATAGGTATCAGTCTGGTGTTTTCTGTAATGACCTTAGTGTTCACTGTTTTACAGCCTGTGTTTGTAATGGCTGCTCAGTGAAACGATCTGTCCTGATTTGTCTTAGACGCTTGCTAAAAAACTTTAATGAGCAAGCCTTCCTTCATGACCTGGCCTCTGTAAAATGGTATGGAATCAGCTTGATCCCCTCTGTCGAAGATGCTTGGACCTTCTTCTTTGATATTTTCAGTGGTATTGTTAACAAACACGTCCCCGTAAAGAAAATGAGAATTAAAAACAGGTTCAGCCCCTGGTTCGACCGTGATCTTGTAGAGTTACTCCACCTCAAGAATTGCATTTGGCGAAAGGCTCGGCACATGCATACTCAGGCTGACTGGCTCTCGTTCAGGCAAATGAGAAATAAGTGCACTCAGGCAATCCGGAAGGCCAAAAGCTAGTTACATTAAGGAGCAGTTCTCTCTCTATGGGTCTAACCCCAAGATGTTCCGGAAAACAGTTAAATATCTGGAGAATAAACCTTCCTCCTCACAGCTGCCCATGTCCCTTAAAGTTGATGATGTGTTTATTACTGACAAGAAGCACATGGCTGAGCTCTCATCACTTCATTAAGTCAGAATTCCTATTTAAGTCAGCCATGCCTCCTTGCCCGTCCAACATTTCCTTATCTTCCACCCCTTCTAATGCGACTATCCCCGATGCTTCTCCCTCTTTTTCCCCTGCCTCACAACAAAGTTTCTCCCTGCAGGCAGTCACTGAGACCAAGGTGCTAAAGGAGCTCCTGAAACTTGACCCCAAAAAAACATCTGGGTCAGATGGTTTAGACCCTTTCATACATGAAGGGCACTCTTTGGCATTTGCTGTATGATTGATGAGAAACTCCATATTGCAAATGTACGGTCCCTTACTTCTTTAAGGTTGCTGCCCCTATCCTCGCCAAGCCTATCTCCGACCTTTTTAACCTGTCTCTCCTTTCTGGGGAGGTTCCCATTGCCTGGAAGGCAGACATGGTTTGTCCTTTATTTAAAAAGTGGAGATCAAGCTGATCCTAACTGTTATAGGCCTATTTCTATTTTGCCCTTCTAATCAAAAGTGTTGGAAAAACTTGTCAATAATCAACTGACTGGCTTTCTTGATTTCTATAGTATTCTCTCTGGTATGCAATCTGGTTTTCACTCAGGTTATGGATGTGTCACTGCAACCTTAAAGGATCTCAGTGGTGTCACCATTGCACTTGATTCTAAGCAATGTTGTGCTGCTTTTTTTATTGACTTGGCCAAAGCTTTTGATACGGTAGACCATTCCATTATTGTGGGCCGGCTAAGGAGTATTGGTGTGTCTGAGAGGTCTTTGGCCTGGTTTGCTAACTAGCTCTCTCAAAGAGTGAAGTGTATAAAGTCAGAAAATTTGCTGTCTGAATCACTGCCTGTCACCAAGGGAGTACCCCATGGCTCAATCCAAGGCCCCACGCTCTTCTCAATTTACATCAACAACATAGCTCAGGGAGTAAGAATCTCTCTCATCCATTTATATGCAGATGATACAGTCTTATACTCAGCTGGCCCATCCCCGGATGTAGTGCTACATGCTCTAAAACAAAGCTTTCTTAGTATCTAACAAGCTTACTCTACCCTTAACCTTGTTCTGAGCACCTCCAAAACAAAGGTAATTTGGTTTGGTAAGAAGAATGCCCCTCTCCCCACAGGTGTGATTACTACCTCTGAGGGTTTAGACCTTGAGGTAGTCACCTCATACAAGTACTTCGGAGTATGGCTAGACGGTACACTGCCCTTCTCTCAGCACATATCAAAGCTGCAGGCTAAAGTTAAATCTAGACTTGGTTTCCTCTATCGTAATCGCTCCTCTGTCACCCAAGCTGCCAAACTAACACTGTTTCAGATGACCATCCTACCCATGCTAGATTACGGAGGCGTAATTTATAGATCGGCAGGTAAGGGTGCTCTCGAGCGGCTAGATGTTCTTCACCATTCGGCCATCAGATTTGCCACCAATGCTCCTTATAGGACACATCACTGCAGTCTATACTCCTCTGTAAATTGTTCATCTCTTTATACCCGTCGCAAGACCCACTGGTTGATGCTTATTTATAAAACCCTCTTAGGCCTCACTCCTCCCTATCTGAGATATCTACTGCAGCCCTCATCCTCCACATACAACACCCGTTCTGCCAGTCACATTCTGTTAAAGGTCCCCAAAGCACAAACATCCCTGGGTCGCTTCTCTTTTCAGTTCGCTGCAGCTATCGACTGGAACGAACTGCAACAAACACTCAAACTGGACAGTTTTGTCTCAATCTCTTCATTCAAAGACTCAATCATGGACACTCTTACTGACAGTTGTGGCTGCTTTGTGTGATGTATTGTTGTCTCTACCTTCTTGCCCTTTGTGCTGTTGTCTGTGCCCAATAATGTTTGTACCATGTTTTGTGCTGCTACCATGCTGTGTTGTCATGTGTTGTTGCTTTGTTATGTTGTTTTCTTAGGTCTCTCTTTATCTAGTGTTGTGTTGTCTCTCTTGTCGTGATGTGTGTTTTGTCCCATATTCATATATATATATATATATAAGTTGAAGTCGGAAGTGTACACACTCCTTAGCCAAATTTATTTAAAATAATTTTTTCACAATTCCTGACATTTAATCCCGCAGGTAGCCTTTTGCCTTTTGGTAGGCCGCCATTGTAAATAAGAATTTGTTAACTGACTTGCCTAGTTAAATAAAGGTTAAATAAAAATAAAAGTACAGTTTCTACCTCAATTACCTCGTACCCATCGATCTGGTACTGGCTCACCCAGTATTGTCACGACTTCTACTGAAGTTGATGCCCCTCCTTGTTCGGGTGGTGCTCGGCGATCGACGTCACCGGCCTTCTAGCCACCATTGATCCGTTTTTCATTTTCCATTGGTTTTGTCTGGTCTCTTTACACACCTGTTTCATATCCCAGTAATTATATGTTGTGTATTTAACCCTCTGCTTCCCCTCATTTCTCTGTGGGTGATTGTTTGTTTGTGATGTACGTGTTGTTTCTATATCGGTGTGCGACGGGTTATTGTTTTACCCGGATTATTTTTCTACGTTGGTTTTGGAAATAAATATTCCATTTTTAAACCACTCTGTTTTCTCCTGCACCTGACTTCCCTGCCACCTACATACACGGACTATGACAAGTATATAGAGTATATTCATTTGTGTGTATTTTATTCCTGTTGTGTTTATATTTTCTTAATTTGAATTTTGCATTTTTTGGGAAGGAGCTTGTAAATAAATAAGCATTTCACAATAAAGTCTACGCTTGTATTCGGTGCATGTGACAAAAAATGTATTTGTGATTTCTGAAACTGAAGGAGCATACTTTGCACAAATTAATTTGGCATGAATTAATCGCATAAAAATATCCAAAAGGCAACGATGAAACAACGAGACGAATTATCTTAGTTTAGACCGGAGTTGTGATGATGACTACATATTTGGGGTGGCAGGTAGCCTAGTAGTTAGAGCGTTGGGCCAGTAACCAAAAGGTTGCTGGATTGAATCCCTGAGCTGACAAGGTGAAAATCTGTCGTTCTGCTCCTGAACAAGGCAGTTAATCCACTGTTCCTAGGCTGTCATTGAAAATAAGAATTTGTTCTTAACTGACTACTTTAGACCAGAGCCCTATGGCACCCTATTCCCTATATATTGCCCCATTGTCCCTGGTCAAAAGTAGTTCAATTTATTGGGAATGGGTGCCATTTAGGACAAACTAAATGTGTTGTTTCTTTACTAAAAAACATCTGTACTCCTCCTCTCATATGTCCTGGTCTCTGTCTGTCTGTCTGTCTGTCTGTCTGTCTGTCTGTCTGTCTGTCTGTCTGTCTGTCTGTCTGTCTGTCTGTCTGTCTGTCTGTCTGTCTGTCTGTCTGTCTGTCTCTTCCCCACCCCCCTATGGTTAACTGGACTTCTCGTATTCTCTATGTTAAGGAAGAAGGATGAGTTATGGCCCATGCATGCAATACGTCTTGTTCAGCTCAATACAACATCTGAAGGATCCAAGCAAGTGTGTCTTTAAGAATGTGTGCTTGGCGTGACATGTCAAACTTCATCATTTGTCAATTCTTTTTCTGTCCTTGCACCGTACAAATGTGCTAGCCCCAAATAGGGTACAGAGAGAGAGAGAGAGAAAGGTCCGAGATCCTTCCACCACTACAGTAAATCAAAAATCAGCTGGACCCTAAAATACCGATATGTTTGGTAATAAATTGTCAGCGGCCCTCCAATGGCCCGCTAACGCCCAGAATGCAGAGCAGCGCCCAAAGGAACATTTGTCAGGGCTGCCCCAAACTGTCTCAGACTGGCCCCTGCCTCACGCGGCCCGGGTGTCCAGAAATGTGTCTCTCCCTGTTCCCCTGTTCACAGCTGCCTCACCAGCTGGGCCCAGGTCAGCAGAGCAGCAGAGCCTGATGCCAGACTTGTGATCACCAGGCCCCAGCAGGAGTTCATCCCCCACGGGGACCTGGGCCAGAGCTGGGGGTTTAGGTTATGGCTCAGACACACCACAAACTATCTCCCAACAGGGGAAGTTAGCAGAGCAAACTGCAGAGGTAAGAGACACACACACACACATACATACACACACACACACACACACACACACACACACACACACACACACACACACACACACACACACACACACACACACACACACACACACACACACACACACACACCCAAAGAGTCTCCAGAGTCCCCCTCACCTCTCACCCCCTAGCCCTCCCTTTTAACCCCCACCCCCATCCCCCCTAGCCTCAGGTCTCAGTCTAGGCCTTGTGGCATTTGTGAAGCCTGGAGCCTACATAACGAAAAGACATTAGGCAAATATCTGGGGTCAAATGCCTGTTTAAATTGGAGAGCTGAACGTATACAGTGTGATTGGGGCAGTGCCATTCTGCTCCATTCTGCTCCATTCTGCTCCATTCTGCTCCATTTTGGTCCATTCTGCTCCATTCCGCTCCATTCCACTCCATTCCGCTCCATTCTGCTCCATTCTGCTCCATTCTGCTCCATCCTGCTCCATTCTGTTCCATTCTGCTCCATTCTTCTCCATCCTGCCTCATCCTGCTCCATTCTGCTCCATTCCCCTCCATTCCGCTCCATTCTGCCACATCCTGCTCCGTTCTGCTCCATTCTGCTTCATTCTGCTCCATTCCGCTCGATCCCGCTCTATCCCGCTCTATCCCGCTCCATTCTGCTCCATTCCGCTCCATTCTGCTCCATTCTGCACCATCCTGCTCCATTCTGCTCCATCATGCAACATCCTGCTCCATTCTGCTCCATTCTGCTCCATTCTGCTCCATTCTGCTCCATCCCGCTCTATCCCGCTCCATTCTGCTCCATTCTGCTCCATCCTGCTTCATCCTGCTCCATCCTGCTCCATCCTGCTCCATTCTGCTCCATTCTGCTCCATTCTGCTCCAGCCTGCTCCAGCCTGCTCCATTCTGCTCCATTCCGCTCCATTCTGCTCCATTCTGCTCCATTCTGCTCCATTCTGCTCCATCCTGCTCCATTCTGCTCCATCCTGCTCCATCCTGCCCCATCCTGCTCCATTCTGCTCCATTCTGCTCCATCTTGCTCCATCCTGCTCCATTCTGCTCCAGCCTGCTCCATCTTGCTCCATTCCACTCCATCCTGCTCCATTCCGCTCCATTCTGCTCCATCCTGCTCCATTCTGCTCCATCCTGCTCCATTTTTCTCCAGCCTGCTCCATTCTGCTCCATTCTGTTCCATGACAAAATCCAGTTCTGAGGGGAAGCACTGCTGGGGAGCCAGTGACTTGTGTCAGTGATAGATCCTATTGCTGTTGACCAAGTCCTTCTAGCGTATGGAGACGTAGTTGCTTTTGTTTCAATGTTGCCATGTGTTTTTACAACTGCAGCAATCCAATTTCCCATTGTAGCACAATACAGTGAACTTGTGCTACTAATACTGCTGTGTTAGACAGGGTTAGTTCGTTGGCTTCACCGTGTAGCTACTGAACATCCACGACAAGAGAAGTTACTGAAAGTCAACAAGACAAGTTACTGAAACTCAAAAACACTACAAGACAAGTTAGTGAAAGTCAACAACACTACAAGACAAGTTACTTCCTGCATTTCTCAATTTTCAAGCTACCTCAAGTATAATAATTTTCTATAGGAATACAGCAAAATAAGGTACACCCAGATACCGATATAGCTTCCATGTATAATAGTAGCACACAGTGCAAACATCCCTCCTAGTTACCGGACTGAATGCTCCCTTCCCACCATCGGCAACACCAGTTTTTAGGTCATTTTTAACTCCCGGATAGATACTTAACAGCTGGCATTCTCTGGCTCTCTAACTCTGTTTCTCTCCATCTCTCTCTCACTCTCCTCTCTCTCTCTTCTCTCTCTCTCTCTCTCTCTCTCTCTCTCCTCTCTCTCTTCTCTCTCTCCTCTCTCCTCTCTCTCTTCTCTCTCTCTCCTCTCTCTCCTCTCTCTCTCCTCTCTCTCTTCTCTCTCTCTTCTCTGACTCGCTCTCTCTCCTCTCTCTTCTCTCTCTCTTCTCTCTCCTCTCTCTCCTCTCTCTCTCCTCTCTCTTCTCTATCTCTTCTCTGACTCTCTCTCTCCTCTCTCTCTCCTCTCTCTCTTCTCTCTCTCTTCTCTCTCTCTCTCCTCTCTCTTCTCTCTCTCACTCCCTGCCTTCTTTCCCTTCTGCTTCCATATACTCTTAAAAAAGGAGGGAGACACTTGGATTATCTGGGTAGGGAATGCCAATCATTTTATAGGTACAGGATGAAGCTGCTGAGCCTCACAATTTCTCATAGTCACGGAGGAGAGTGTGAACTATTAGGGAACCGGTCGGTGCCTCCAATCATGCTGGCGTCACATACAGCGACTCCAGGTTTGACGGACAAGAAGGTCCAAATAACCAGGGGTTGATCACAGTTTAGGTCTGCAGCCAATGGCACCCTATTTCCAATATAGTGCCCCAATTATGACCTGGATCCATAGGGCTCTGGTCTAAAGTAATGCACTATAAAGGGAATATGGTGCCATTTGGGACTAATCCTAAGACTATGCATGAGGAGTGTTGAAAATGTATGCCTGCCTGCCTCTGCCTGCCTGGATATCTGCGTGCCTGCCTCTCTGCCTGCCTCTCTGCCTGCCTGCCTGCCTGCCTGCCTGCCTGCCTGCCTGCCTGCCTGCCTGCCTGCCTGCCCTGCCCTGCCTGATGTCTGTCTTCCTGGCTGCCTGATTTACTGGGGGCTTCTGCATGTGTGTCTGGGACTTGTCAGGATAGTAATTATAAATCAGGTAGACAAGGTTTCATTTATTTTTTATTTTCAAGGGCGACTAGGGTCGAGGGGGAAGTACTGTGGAAGTAATTTAAAGTGAAAACGTGATCTGAAAAGGTAAAAAGTTATCTGATTTAATGGGACAGTTACACACATCTCTGAGCTCACATGCTCAATATTCCACGGTTGAGAACACAATCAAAAAATGCACAGCCAAAATGTCAGTGGTCAGTCAGATTATTGCTGCAGAATGAGAAGACAAACGCTGTTTTCCATGCAGCTAGCTACCTATAATAAATCACTTGAAACTACACTACTATTTACAGTGATACCGGTTTGATAATAACAACAACAACAAAAATTCACTAAGCAATTTTGCCACGGGAGATCATGGTTCTTCTTGGCTTGCTAGATAGCTAGCTAGCGAGCTATAAACCACATGGGCTAGCTAATGTTTGTTAGCTAGGCACCCAGCTTCCTGAACTTGTATTCACAGTAGCTACATTTTGCATGAAGTGTCTAGCTATATGGCAACATTTGATCAGAAATACCATAGCAAGCTGAATTATTTTAATCTGGTAGTTAGCTACAAGTTGGTTAGCTAGTTAGGCTAGCTGGTTGCAGCATCAATAGGGTGTCTTTCTAGCTAGACTTCTACGTTCTGCTAGGTTCATGAGCTAGCTAGCTAACTAGCTAGCTAGCTAACATTCATCATACATGCATTGTGTCATCCAACAATGTGGCTAGCTAGTTAGCTATTTAGTATTAACTGTTTGAATGGCATCCTCATCACCATTGACTGGGAATTCACTGCTTGGCTTTAGCTAGCTAACTAGCCCATTGACCGTTAGTATTTTATCCTGCAATCAGCCACTTTAACTCCTGTTTGGATTTAAATTCCAATCACTCTTTTCTTTTCTTCTTATCTCGCATTTCACATGTTTTTATTTCTTATCTATATGACTACACGTATTGTGCATAGTTGGGAAATAATTTTACTGTTACTGTTTCACAACTGCTGTAGCCTGTGCTTGTGACAATACAACTTCAAACGTATCTCGTTATCTGCATATGAATGATCAATATGAACGTTTATTCCCCAGATATATACACAAGTGTCTTCTCACGTCATATCACTATCATTTTGTTTCATTTCTGGTAAAGAAAAAGCCATGTCTTTAGTTTGTGTTGTTTGCAGTTTAGCCGTCGTTGTACGCTGTTAGACATGAAATAATATCACCCTGTCACAGCTGTCGAAAGGAGCGGACCAAAGTGCAGTGTGGTTGTAGTTCCACATTTTTATTAAAACCGTGAAACTTTGCAAATACACAAAAAAACAAACCGTGACGCAGAGAGAAACAAACACTACTCAAAAATATAATAACCCACAAAAACCTAGGAAGAAAAACCCCTACTTAAATATGATCTCCAATCAGAGGTAACGAGGACCAGCTGCCTCCAATTGGAGATCAACCCAAACAACCCCAAACATAGAAATAGAAAAACTAGAACTTAAACATAGAAATAGAAAACATAGAAAAACACAAAACACCCCCTGTCACGCCCTGACCTACTCTACTATAGAAAATGACAATCTTACTAGGGTTAGGACGTGACACACCCTTGCGTTCTATTGCCAGAATATTATACCAAATTTTCACCAAAAAGTAAAAAAAATGACAGTCAAAACGTAGTGATAGAGAGAAAATACTATTGAGGATTATTTAATGAAGCCTAACTGAGCATTATTATTAAGTTGTGTTATTATCGTGGAGACCTTTGCCGGTCACTTGAAGGCAATCCTTGAGTGGATGGAGGTATTGCTTATAGACAAACATCTAAGCTGTAGAGCACAAATAATATCTTTCTTAGAGACAAACTTTGAGTTTGAACAAAGATCTGAGCAGTTGTATAAAGCACAAAGCTTTTTATTTCTTAGAGACAAACTCACAGTAGTTTTTTTAACGAACATCAGAAATATAGAGATCTGAAATCTCTTTCTTAGATACAAATTCAGAGGTGTAACAGACATCGGAGCTGTACTGCGTCTTATAGCGTGCCAACTTTCCATGTTTGTGTACTCATAATGTGTTGGGCACAGCGGTGGCCTTATTCAAAAGGTGACTTCCTCTTTGAGGAAATGGAATTCGCAATGTTGCCTCGGAGGCACACTCTCCCTTTGTACTGGTAAGAAAATATATAGGTGTACCAAATGGCACACTATTCACTATATAGTTCCCTACTTTTGACCAGGGCCCATCGTGCTCTGATCAAAAGTCGTGCACTATATAGGGTATAGGTTGTCATTTGGGCTGCATACAAAATATGCCTCATCTGGAATAAAACCCTTCTAAAAGTGATTTACAACCAATGAAGGGGAAACGACAATGATTCGTTGTGTTATTATGCATATTTCTAAGTGTCCCTTCTTATACGTCACGTTGTATTGGTTATTGGTGGTAATCTTTTCAGTAAAGCATATCTTAATTAAAGAGGACATTCAGCAAACTTTTGGAGAGTTAAACTAGAACAGGACTAACAGACATTCAGTAGACATGATAGAACAGACATGTGATGCATGCTACTGCATCTATCATTTCACTTCTGAAACCAGCTGTCCTGTCTCATACTACTGCATCTATCATTTCACTTCTGAAACCAGCTGTCCTGTCTCATACTACTGCAGCTATCATTTCACTTCTGAAACCAGCTGTCCTGTCTCATGCTACTGCATCTATCATTTCACTTCTGAAACCAGCTGTCCTGTCTCATACTACTGCATCTATCATTTCACTTCTGAAACCAGCTGTCCTGTCTCATACTACTGCATCTATCATTTCACTTCTGAAACCAGCTGTCCTGTCTCATACTACTGCAGCTATCATTTCACTTCTGAAACCAGCTGTCCTGTCTCATACTACTGCAGCTATCACCACTTCTGAAACCAGCTGTCCTGTCTCATACTACTGCATCTATCATTTCACTTCTGAAACCAGCTGTCCTGTCTCATACTACTGCATCTATCATTTCACTTCTGAAACCAGCTGTCCTGTCTCATACTACTGCATCTATCATTTCACTTCTGAAACCAGCTGTCCTGTCTCATACTACTGCAGCTATCACCACTTCTGAAACCAGCTGTCCTGTCTCATGCTACTGCATCTATCATTTCACTTCTGAAACCAGCTGTCCTGTCTCATACTACTGCATCTATCATTTCACTTCTGAAACCAGCTGTCCTGTCTCATACTACTGCATCTATCATTTCACTTCTGAAACCAGCTGTCCTGTCTCATACTACTGCATCTATCATTTCACTTCTGAAACCAGCTGTCCTGTCTCATACTACTGCATCTATCATTTCACTTCTGAAACCAGCTGTCCTGTCTCATACTACTGCATCTATCATTTCACTTCTGAAACCAGCTGTCCTGTCTCATACTACTGCAGCTATCACCACTTCTGAAACCAGCTGTCCTGTCTCATGCTACTGCATCTATCATTTCACTTCTGAAACCAGCTGATGTCCTGTCTCATACTACTGCAGCTATCACCACTTCTGAAACCAGCTGTCCTGTCTCATACTACTGCAGCTATCACCACTTCTGAAACCAGCTGTCCTGTCTCATACTACTGCAGCTATCACCACTTCTGAAACCAGCTGTCCTGTCTCATACTACTGCAGCTATCACCACTTCTGAAACCAGCTGTCCTGTCTCATACTACTGCAGCTATCACCACTTCTGAAACCAGCTGTCCTGTCTCATACTACTGCAGCTATCACCACTTCTGAAACCAGCTGTCCTGTCTCATACTACTGCATCTATCATTTCACTTCTGAAACCAGCTGTCCTGTCTCATACTACTGCAGCTATCACCACTTCTGAAACCAGCTGTCCTGTCTCATACTACTGCAGCTATCACCACTTCTGAAACCAGCTGTCCTGTCTCATACTACTGCAGCTATCACCACTTCTGAAACCAGCTGTCCTGTCTCATGTGTGTATGATTATTTCATACAGTAGAGTCTCTAAACATGTGTCCAAAGTGGCATTATATTGTGCAGTACTTCTGGCCACATCCCTATGAGCGCTTTTCGAATATCTTGCACTATACAGGGAATAGGGATGTGATGTGATAATGGAATAAGTTGTGATGTGAAATAATGGAATAAGTTGTGTTGTGTAATAATGGAATAAGTTGTGATGTGTAATAATGGAATAAGTTGTGAAGTGTAATAATGGAATAAGTTGTGATGTGTAATAATGGAATAAGTTGTGATGTGTAATAATGGAATAAGTTGTGTTGTGTAATAATGGAATAAGTTGTGATGTGTAATAACGGAATAAGTTGTGATGTGATAATGGAATAAGTTGTGATGTGTGATAATGGAATAAGTTGTGATGTGTAATACCAGAATAAGTTGTGATGTATAATAATGGAATAAGTTGTGATGTGTGCTAATGGAATAAGTTGTGATGTGGAATAAGTTGTGATGTGTAATAATGTAACACGTTTTGATGTGTAATACCAGAATAAGTTGTGATGTATAATAATGGAATAAGTTGTGATGTGTGATAATGGAATAAGTTGTGATGTGTAATAATGGAATAAGTTGTGATGTGGAATAAGTTGTGATGTGTAATAATGTAACACGTTTTGATGTGTAATACCAGAATAAGTTGTGATGTATAATAATGGAATAAGTTGTGATGTGTGATAATGGAATAAGTTGTGATGTGTAATAATGGAATAAGTTGTGATGTGTAATAAGGGAATAAGTTGTGATGTGTAATAAGGGAATAAGTTGTGATGTGTAATAATGGAATAAGTTGTGATGTGTAATAATGGAATAAGTTGTGATGTGTAATAAGGGAATAAGTTGTGATGTGTAATAAGGGAATAAGTTGTGATGTATAATAATGGAATAAGTTGTGATGTGAAATAAGGGAATAAGTTGTGATGTGTAATAAGGGAATAAGTTGTGATGTATAATAATGGAATAAGTTGTGATGTGAAATAAGGGAATAAGTTGTGATGTGTAATAATGGAATAAGTTGTGATATGTAATAATGGAATAAGTTGTGATGTGGAATAAGTTGTGATGTGTAATAATGGAACAAGTTGTGATGTGTAATAATGGAATAAGTTGTGTTGTGTAATATTGGAATAAGTTGTGATGTGTAATAATGGAATAAGTTGTGATGTGAAATAATGGAATAAGTTGTGTTGTGTAATAATGGAATAAGTTGTGATGTGTGATAACCTGTTAGGGCTAGGGGGCAGTATTGACACGGCCGGATAAAAAACTTACCCGATTTAATCTGGTTACTACTCCTGCCCAGTAACTAGAATATGCATATAATTATTGGCTTTGGATAGAAAACACCCTAAAGTTTCTAAAACTGTTTGAATGGTGTCTGTGAGTATAACAGAACTCATATGGCAGAACAAAACCTGAGAAGATTCCATGCAGGAAGTGGCCTGTCTGACAAGTTGTGTTTCATCTTGGCTCTTTTTATTGAAGACTGAGGATCTTTGCTATAACGTGACACTTCCTACGGCTCCCATAGGCTCTCAGAGCCCGGGAAAAAGCTGAATGATATCGAGGCAGCCTCTGGCTGAAACACATTATCGCTTTTGGCAAGTGGCCGATCAGAGTACTATGGGCTTAGGCGAGTGCCCGAGTCGACCCCATGCTTTATTTTCTTTCGTCTGTTTACCTAAACGCAGATTCCCGGTCGGAATATTATCGCTTTTTTAGGAGAAAAATGGCATAAAAATTTATTTTAAACAGCGGTTGACATGCTTCGAAGTACGGTAATGGAATATTTAGAATTTTTTTGTCACGAATTGCGCCATGCTCGTCACCCTTATTTACCCTTTCGGATAGTGTCTTGAACGCACGAACAAAACGCCGCTATTTGGATATAACAATGGATTATTTGGGACCAAACCAACATTTGTTATTGAAGTAGAAGTCCTGGGAGTGCATTCTGACGAAGACAGCAAAGGTAATAACATTTTTCTTATAGTAAATCTGACTTTGGTGAGTGCTAAACTTGCTGGGTGTCTAAATAGCTAGCCCTGTGATGCCGGGCTATCTACTGAGAATATTGCAAAATGTGCTTTCACCGAAAAGCTATTTTAAAATCGGACATATCGAGTGCATATAGGAGTTCTGTATCTATAATTCTTAAAATAATTGTTATGCCTTTTGTGAACGTTTATCGTGAGTAATTTAGTAAATTCACCGGCAGTGTTCGGTGGGAATGCTAGTCACATGCTAGTCACATGCTAATGTAAAAAGCTGTTTTTTGATATAAATATGAACTTGATTGAACAAAACATGCATGTATTGTATAACATAATGTCCTAGGGTTGTCATCTGATGAAGATCATCAAAGGTTAGTGCTACATTTAGCTGTGGTTTGGGTTTATGTGACATTATATGCTAGCTTGAAAAATAGGTGTCTGATTATTTCTGGCTGGGTACTCTGCTGACATAATCTAATGTTTTGCTTTCGTTGTAAAGCCTTTTTGAAATCGGACAGTGTGGTTAGATTAACGAGAGTCTTGTCTTTAAAATGGTGTAAAATAGTCATATGTTTGAAAAATTGAAGTTTTTGCATTTTTGAGGTATTTGAATAACGCGCCACGGGATTACACTGGCTGTTGAGTAGGTGGGACGCACCTAGCCCATAGAGGATAAGGGAATAAGTTGTGATGTGTATGAACATTTTTTTTAAAAAGATTGTATGAAATGTATGAAAAATGTATGAAATGTATGCATTCACTACTGTAAGTCGCTCTGGATAAGAGCGTCTGCTAAATGACTAAAATGTAAATGTAATAACAGAATAAGTTGTGATGTTGTAATAATGGAATAAGTTGTGATGTGTAATAATGGAATAAGTTGTGATGTGTAATAGTGGAATAAGTTGTGATGTGTAATAATGGAATAAGTTGTGATGTGTAATAGTGGAATAAGTTGTGATGTGTAATAATGGAATAAGTTGTGATGTGTAATAGTGGAATAAGTTGTGATGTGTAATAATGGAATAAGTTGTGATGTGTAAGAATGGAATAAGTTGTGATGTGTAATAGTGGAATAAGTTGTGATGTGTAATAATGGAATAAGTTGTGATGTGTAATATTGGAATACGTTTTGATGTGTGATAAAAGAATGAGACGTGATATGTGATGAAATAAGTTGTATTTATTTATTTTTTATTTAACCTTTATTTATTTAACCAGGTAGGCCAGTTGAGAACAAGTTCTCATTTACAACTGCGACCTGGTCAAGATAAAGCAAAGCAGTGCAACAAAAACAACAACACAGAGTTACACATAAACGTACAGTCAATAACATAATAGAAAAATCTATATACAGTGTGCGCATATGTAGAAGAGTAGGGAGGTAAGGCAATAAATAGGCCATAAAGGCGAAATAATTACAATATAGCATTAACACTGGAGTGATAGATGTGCAGATGATGATGTGCAAGTAGAGATACTGGGGTGCAAAAGAGCAAGAGGATAAATAACAATATGGGGATGAGGTAGTTGGGTGTGCTATTTACAGATTGGCTGTGTACAGGAACAGTTATCTGTAAGCTGCTCTGACAGCTGGTGCTTAAAGTTAGAGAGGGTGATATAAGACTCCAGCTTGAGTGATTTTTGCAATTTGTTCTAGTCATTGGCAGCAGAGAACTGGAAGGAAAGGCGGCCAAAGGAAGTGTTGGCTTTGGGGGTGAACAGTGAGATATACCTGCTGGAGCGCGTGCTACGGGCGGGTGTTGCTATGGTGACCAGTGAGCTGAGATAAGGTGGGACCTTACCTAGCATAGACTTATAGATAACCTGGAGAAAGTGGGTTTGGCGACATACGTAGTGAGGGCCAGCCAATGGGAGCATACAGGTTGCAGTGGTGGGTAGTATATGGGGCTTTGGTGACAAAACGGATGGCACTGTGATAGACTACATCCAGTTTGCTGAGTATTGGAGGCTATTTTGTAAATGACATTGCCGAAGTCAAGGATCGGTAGGATAGTCAGTTTTACGAAGGTATGTTTGGCAGCATGAGTGAAAGAGGCTTTGTTGTGAAATAGGAAGCCGATTCTAGATTTAATTTTGGATTAGAGATGCTTAATGTGAGTCTGGAAGGAGAGTTTACAGTCTAACCAGACACCTAGGTATTTATAGTTGTCCACATATTCTAAGTCAGAACCGTCCAGAGTAGTGATGCTAGTCGGGTGGGACGGTGCAGGAAGCAATTGGTTGAAGAGCATGCACATAGTTTTACTGGCATTTAAAAGCAGTTGGAGGCCACAGAAGTTTCTAAAACTGTTTGAATGGTGTCTGTGAGTATAACAGAACTCATATGGCAGGCAAAAACCTGAGAAGATTCCTTACAGGAAGTGGCCTGTCTGACCATTTCTTGGGCTTCCACACTATCTTTATTGAAAACTGAGGATCTCTGCTGTAACGTGACACTTCCTACGGCTCCAATAGGCTCTCAGAAGGCGGCAAACCGGTGAATGATGCCTTTGGAGCCCCTGGCTGAAAAACATTAGCGCATTTGGATAGTGGTCGATCAGAGGACAATGAGACTGAGGCGCGTGCACGAAGCGACACCATGTTTTTATTTTTTCGTCTTTGAACTGAAACAGGGTTTCCCGGTCGGAATATTATCGCTTTTTTACGAGAAAAATCTCATAAAAATTGATTTTAAACAGCGGTTGACATGCTTCGAAGTACGGTAATGGAATATTTAGAATTTTTTGGTCACGAAATGCGTCGGGCGCGTCACCCTTCGTCACCCTTCGGATAGTGTCTTGAACGCATTAACAAAACAGAGGATATTTGAACATAACTATGGATTATTTTGAACCAAACCAACATTTGTTATTGAAGTAGAAGTCCTGGGAGTGCATTCTGACGAAGAACAGCAAAGGTAATCAAATTTTTCTAATAGTAAATCGGAGTTTGGTGAGTGCCAAACTTGGTGGGGTTCAAAATAGCTAGCCATGATGGCTGGGCTATCTACGCAGAATATTGCAAAATGTGCTTTTGCCGAAAAGCTATTTTAAAATCGGACATAGCAATTGCATAAAGGAGTTCTGTATCTATAACTCTTAACCTCTTACATCTAGACGTTCCGCTAGCGGAACACCTGCTCCAATATCCAATGATAGGCGTGGCGCGAAATACAAATTCCTCAAAAATACAAAAACTTCAATTTTTCAAACATATGACTATTTCACAGCATTTTAAAGATAAGACTCTCCTTTATCTAACCACACTGTCCGATTTCAAAAAGGCTTTACAACGAAAGCAAAACATTAGATTATGTCAGCAGAGTACCAAGCCAGAAATAATCAGACACCCATTTTTCAAGCTAGCATATAATGTCACAAAAACCCAGAAGACAGATAAATGCAGCACTAACCTTTGATGATCTTCATCAGATGACAACCCTAGGACATTATGTTATACAATACATGCATGTTTTGTTCAATCAAGTTCATATTTATATCAAAAACCAGCTTTTTACATTAGCATGTGACGTTCAGAACTAGCATACCCCCCGCAAACTTCCGGCGAATTCACTAAGAATTTACTAAATTACTCACGATAAACGTTCACAAAAAGCATAACAATTACTTTAAGAATTATAGATACAGAACTCCTCTATGCACTCGATATGTCCGATTTTAAAATAGCTTTTTGGTGAAAGCACATTTTGCAATATTCTAAGTACATAGCCCAGGCATCACGGGCTAGCTATTTAGACACCCGGCAAGTTTAGCACTCACCAATATCAGGTTTACTATTATAAAAGTTTGATTACCTTTTGTTGTCTTCGTCAGAATGCACTCCCAGGACTGCTACTTCAATAACAAATGTTGGTTTGGTCCAAAATAATCCATCGTTATATCCGAATAGCGGCGTTTTGTTCGATGCGTCCCAGACACTATCTGAAATGGTAAATCAGGGTCGCGCGATGGCGCAATTCGTGACAAAAAAAATCTAAATATTCCATTACCGTACTTCGAAGCATGTCAACCGCTGTTTAAAATCCATTTTTATGCAATTTTTCTCGTAAAAAGCGATAATATTCCGACCGGGAATCTCCTTTTAGCTAAACAGAGGAAAGTAAACAAAGCTTTCGGTCGACGCGGGCACGAGCCTGAGTCTCACAGTACTGTAACCAGCCACTACCCAAACGCGCTACTTTTTTTCAGCCAGAGCCTGCAAAGCCACGATTCAGCTTTTTACCGCCTTCTGAGACCCTATGGCAGCCGTAGGAAGTGTCACGGGACAGCTAAGATCCTCACTCTTCAATAAACAGAGACAAGAAGAACGACACCTTGTCAGACAGGCCACTTCCTGCCTGAAACCTTGTCAGGTTTTTGCCTGCCAAATGAGTTCTGTTATACTCACAGACACCATTCAAACAGTTTTAGAAACTTTAGGGTGTTTTCTATCCATATGTATTAAGTATATGCATATTCTAGTTACTGGGTAGGAGTGGTAACCAGATTAAATCGGGTACGTTTTTTATCCAGCCGTGAAAATACTGCCCCCTAGCCATAACAGGTTAAAATAATTGTTCTGTTTTTTGTGAACGTTTATCGTGAGTAATTTAGTAAATTCACCGGAAGTGTTTGGTGGGAATGCTAATTCTGAATGTCACATGCTAATGTGAAAAGCTGGTTTTTGATATAAATATGAACTTGTTTGAACAAAACATGCATGTATTGTATAACATAATGTCCTAGGAGTGTCATCTGATGAAGATCATCAAAGGTTAGTGCTGCATTTAGCTGTGGTTTGGGTTTATGTGACATTATATGCAAGCTTGAAAAATGGGTGTCTGATTATTTCTGGCTGGGTACTCTGCTAACATAATATAATGTTTTGTTTTCGTTGAAAAGCCTTTTTGAAATCGGACGGTGTGGTTAGATTAACGAGAGTCTTGTCTATAAAATGGTGTAAAATAGTCATATGTTTGAGAAATTGAAGTAATAGCATTTCTAAGGTATTTGAATAACGTGCCACGGGATTCCACTGGCTGTTGAGTAGGTGGGACGATTTCGTCCCACGTACCCTAGAGAGGCTAGAGTGTCTCCCCCTTTGAAGAGGGGGATGACTGCGGCAGCTTTCCAATCTTTGGGGATCTCAGACGAAACGAAAGAGAGTTTGAATAGGCTAGTAATAGGGGTAATAACACTTCCGGCAGATACATTTAGAAAGTGAGGGTCCAGATTGTCTAGACCAGCTGATTTGTAGGGATCCAGATTTTGCAGCTATTTCAGAACATCAGCTGTCTGGATTTCAGTGAAGGAGAAGGGGGGGGGGGCCTTGGGCAAGTTGCTGCAGGGGGTGCTGAGATGTTGGCCTGGGTAGGGGTAGCTAGGTGGAAAGCATGGCCAGCCATAGAAAAATGCTTATTGAAATGATTAATTATCGTAGATTTATCGGTGGTGACAGTGTTTCCTATCCTCAGTGCAGTGGGCAGCTGGGAAGAGGAGCTCTTTCTCCATGGGCTTTACAGTGTCCCAAAACCTTTTGGAATTAGTTCTACAGGATGAACATTTCTGTTTGAAAAATCTAGCCTTAGCTTTCCTAACTGACTGAGTATATTGGTTCCTGACTTCCCTGAAGTCATATCGGGGGGGCTATTCGATGCTAATGCAGAATGCCAAAGGATGTTTTTGTGCTGGTCAAGGGCAGTCAAGTCAGGAGTGAACCAAGGGCTACATCTGTTCTTAATTCTCAATTTTTTGATTGGGGCTTATTTAAGATGGAGAGGAAAGCACTTTTAAAGAACAACCAGGCATCCTCTACTGACGGGATGAGGTCAATATCCTTCCAGGATACCCGGGCCAGGTCGATTAGAAAGGCCTGCTCGCTGAAGTGTTTTAGGGAGCGTTTGACAGTGATGAGGGGTGGTCGTTTGACCACAGACCCATTACGCATGCAGTCAATGAGGCAGTGATCGCTGAGATCCTGGTTGAAGACAGCAGAAGTGTATTTAGAGGGCAAATTGATCTAGATGATATCTAAGAGGGTGACCATGGTAACGGATTTAGGGTTGTATTCTGGTAGGTTCCTTGATAATTTGTGTGAGATTGAGGGCATCTAGCTTAGATTGTAGGACTGCCGGTGTGTTAATTTATGCATGTCTTAGTTTAGGTCACCTAACAGTATGAACACTTAAGATAGATGGGGGGCAATCATTTAACATATGGTGTCCAGGGCACAACTGGGGGCTGAAGGGGATCTATAAGAAGCTTCAATGGTGAGAGACTTGTTTTTGGAAAGGTGGATTTTTAAATGTAGAAGCTTGAATTGTTTGGGCACAGACCTGGATAGTATGACAGAACTCTGCAGGATATCTCTGCAGTAGATTGCAACTCTGCCCCCTTTGGCAGTTATATCTTGTCAGAAAATGTTATAGTTAGGGATGGACATTTCAGGATTTTTGGTGGCCTTCCTAAGCCAGGATTCAGACACGGCTAGGACATCCGGGTTGGCGGAGTGTGCTAAAACGGTGAATAAAACAAACTTAGGGAGGAGGCTTCTAATGTTAACATGCATACAACCGTGGCTTTTACATCTACCGAAGTCAACAAATGAGAGCGCCTGGGGAATGGGAGTGATGCTGGGGGCTGCAGGGCCTGGGTTAACCTGGGTTAGCCCAAGAATTGGCTGATGGACCTCTTCAGCTACCCGGGAGATTTGCCTAGCTTGAAGCTAGCTCCAGGCTATCTGATGCTTGCTTCGAGACAGACACGTTAGCCAGGACTAACCACTCAGATAGCAGCTAGCTAACTGCGATGATCCGGTGTAAAGGATCAGACCTTGCGGTAGGTGTGGTAGAGAAAAAGCAGTCCGATATGCTCTGGGTTGATATCGCGCTGTGCAGACTGGCAGGAATTGACCATGCTGAGGCTGGCTGATGTCCGAGTTAACGGTGATGACCGTTAGCAATGGCTAACTGACTACTAGGTAGCAGCTAGATAGCCTTTCTGAAGGGGCTTACATTTACATTTTAGTCATTTAGCAGACGCTCTTATCCAGAGCGACTTACAGTAGTGAATGCATACATTTCATTTAAAAAATTCTCCATACTGGTCCCCCGTGGGTAATCGAACCCACAACCCTGGCGTTGCAAACACCATGCTCTACCAACTGAGCTACACGGGATCGGCGGCCTTCCTTCCGATTCAAGAGAGTAAAAAATAGCAGATCCGTACTATATTGGGTGAGGCAGGATGCAGGAGAGTATGTTCAGTCCGTAGATGGAAATTGAGATTAAAAATAAATAAAAAATATACAAAATATATATAAGGAAAACGATATATACATGGGACGGGATGGGACAAGACAAAACAGACATCCGACTTCTACGCCATCTTGGAACGTGAATGAGATGGAATGTGAGAAAAAAGGAATGAGACTCCTTCCTGCACACAGATTTAGACTTCTGTCTAGTCAAAACGTGGTATATGTGGGTTCAGAAATAAATCACTTGAAGCAGGCTTCTCGTTCCTTTATCTCTGTAATTCCCAGCTCCAGGATGATCCAGTTTAGGATCGGCATATCAGCCTCCTTTTCTTCAATGGTGATGCGAGGTCTTCTTATCTACAGATCAGGAAGTATTACAGTCCTATCTACTGGGACGGTATTGTTATCTCTGCCAAATGCCTTGGGGGAGCTCTCTCTCTCTGTACTCCTGATCCCCGTACATAACACCTATGATGATTATTACACCTTTGAAACCCTGATACTCGGATATAAATTATAACTGTGGTTGTACGGTGATGCTGATGGCACTCTGACTCACCTTTCGGATGAGGACACGCACGGTACCGCACGGTGCTGAGAGATGAGAACACACGCATCAAATCAAATGTATTCATATAGCCCTTCTTACATCAGCTGATATCACAAAGTGCTGTACAGAAACCCAGCCTAAAACACCCAAACAGCAAGCAATGTAGATGCATGAACCCACGAACACACATAGTCACTCAATGAACTGCCAGGAACTATCTCTGATGAAGAACGTTATTCAACCTTACCAGCAGCCCTGCTCTCACTTCACTTCACTACTACACACACACACACACACACACACACACACACACACACACACACACACACACACACACACACACACACACACACACACACCCTACCACCACAAAGACGTTCAGGTCGTCCGGGGCACTGGCTTCTCGCTCCAAAATAAACATTACGTTTTGTTTAAAAGATCCAATTCTGAGTGGGTAGTGGGAAAACACAGTGACAGTGGGAAAATGGGAAGACTGGTGTCAAGTTAAAGACTTCCTCTAAGACTTTATGACTCAAATATGTATTCACCACCAGGTGCTAGAGCTCTCAAAACAGAAAAACACTACACCTACGTATACTCAACGCCCGTGTCCCATTTAGCACCTTAATTCCCTATATAGTGCACTACTTTTGACCAGGGCCCATAGGGAACTATGTAGTGAATAGGGTGCCATTTGGGACACTGTTTTCAGTCCTTTTCTTTTCCACAGAATGGAAAAACCATCTAACATGGAGCTAACTGTTTTCCAGATTTCGTTGACATTCTGACAATCACTAAGCCGTAGATGTCTGCACAACGTCAATAATAATTTGTTTACTTCCTGAAGTTGACTGAATTCATTTGGAATTGACCCCAACCCTGGTAGCAACACCCCCCCTCCAGGGAATACAGAAAACAGTCCTAACTAACAAGCTAACAGCTCTGTGATCATGAATGTATCTAATCGTACTAACTAGATAGAAAGAGTAAACAGCACTAACGGACAAGCTAACAGCTCTGTGATCATGAATGTATCTAATCGTACTAACTAGATAGAAAGAGTAAACAGCACTAACGGACAAGCTAACAGCTCTGTGATCGTGAATGTATCTAATCGTACTAACTAGATAGAAAGAGTAAACAGCACTAACGGACAAGCTAACAGCTCTGTGATCATGAATGTATCTAATCGTACTAACTAGATAGAAAGAGTAAACAGCACTAACGGACAAGCTAACAGCTCTGTGATCATGAATGTATCTAATCGTACTAACTAGATAGAAAGAGTAAACAGCACTAACGGACAAGCTAACAGCTCTGTGATCATGAATGTATCTAATCGTACTAACTAGATAGAAAGAGTAAACAGCACTAACGGACAAGCTAACAGCTCTGTGATCATGAATGTATCTAATCGTACTAACTAGATAGAAAGAGTAAACAGCACTAACGGACAAGCTAACAACTGAGTTATCATGGTGTCTGTGCCTGGTAGTACCAGCTAGATAGGACTCCACCTATAAATAGCCCAGCTAGCCTGCCATGGTAACAAACAAATGCTCAACTGCATACGTATCAGTTACAGGAGAAGCAACTTTTTGTAGGTCACAGAAAACTTCCAGTTACCTAGGTAACAATGACAAATAATAGTCAGGTGTTGGGACACAGAATAGAACAGCAATAGAACAGGTAGGACCGGTCTGACCAATTAGAGGGGGTTGAATGGGAGTCATCAGGAAGATGGCTACCAGGTAAAAGAAGGGTTTTGGCTCCCTATTCCCTACGTAGTGCACTACTTTTGACCAGGACCAATATCGGGGAATATAGGGACTAGGGAACCATTTAGGAAGCAGTCTCACTTGCCTGGTTATTGCTATTTAATGCCTCTATTAAGAACCCTTTTTGTAACATTTTTTTTTAAGTGTCTATGCTTGAAGCCTATTGGTTAGTAGTGTAACCTATTGGTTAGTAGTGTAACCTATTGGTAGTAGTGTAACCTATTGGGTAGTAGTGTAACCTATTGGGTAGTAGTGTAACCTATTGGTAGTAGTGTAACCTATTGGTAGTAGTGTAACCTATTGGTAGTAGTGTAACCTATTGGTAGTGGGTGAAACCTATTGGTAGTAGTGTAACCTATTGGTAGTAGTGAAACCTATTGGTAGTAGTGTAACCTATTGGTAGTAGTGTAACCTATTGGTAGTAGTGTAACCTATTGGTTAGTAGTGTAACCTATTGGTAGTAGTGTAACCTATTGGTAGTAGTGTAACCTATTGGTAGTAGTGTAACCTATTGGTAGTAGTGTAACCTATTGGTAGTGGGTGTAACCTATTGGTAGTAGTGTAACCTATTGGTTAGTAGTGTAACCTATTGGTAGTAGTGTAACCTATTGGTAGAGGGTGAAACCTGTTGGTTAGTAGTGTAACCTATTGGTAGTAGTGTAACCTATTGGTAGTGGGTGAAACCTGTTGGTTAGTAGTGTAACCTATTGGTAGTAGTGTAACCTATTGGTAGTAGTGTAACCTATTGGTAGTAGTGTAACCTATTGGTAGTAGTGTAACCTATTGGTAGTAGTGTAACCTATTGGTAGTAGTGAAACCTATTGGTAGTAGTGTAACCTATTGGTAGTGGGTGTAACCTATTGGTAGTAGTGTAACCTATTGGTTAGTAGTGTAACCTATTGGTAGTAGTGTAACCTATTGGTAGTGGGTGAAACCTATTGGTAGTAGTGTAACCTATTGGTAGTAGTGTAACCTATTGGTAGTAGTGTAACCTATTGGTAGTAGTGTAACCTATTGGTAGTAGTGTAACCTATTGGTAGTAGTGTAACCTATTGGGTAGTAGTGTAACCTATTGGTAGTAGTGTAACCTATTGGTAGTAGTGTAACCTATTGGTAGTAGTGTAACATATTGGTAGTAGTGTAACCTATTGGTAGTGGGTGAAACCTATTGGTAGTAGTGTAACCTATTGGTAGTGGGTGAAACCTATTGGTAGTGGGTGAAACCTATTGGTAGAGGTAGTTTGAGATTACAGAAAAAAAAGAAAAGAAAATACATTTTGTTTTCAAAAAGCTTCAACAGGAAGCTCATCTATATCACTATCCTAATTGACAAACAGTTTCAGAGGTTGGGCATTATAATTTTGAGTCTAGGTCCTTTCTTGAACCTAAAAGGGTTCTTCGGCTGTGCCCGTAGGATAACACTTACCCGGAACCAAAAAGGGTTATCCTATGGGGACAGCAGAATAAACACCAGCTGTCCCTCCCAACACTCACCATCATTAAACACCAGCTGTCCTTCCTAACACTCACCATGATTAAACACCAGCTGTCCTTCCCAACACTCACCATGATTAAACACCAGCTGTCCTTCCCAACACTCACCATGATTAAACACCAGCTGTCCTTCCTAACACTCACCATGATTAAACACCAGCTGTCCTTCCTAACACTCACCATCATTAAACACCAGCTGTCCTTCCCAACACTCACCATGATTAAACACCAGCTGTCCTTCCTAACACTCACCATCATTAAACACCAGCTGTCCTTCCTAACACTCACCATGATTAAACACCAGCTGTCCTTCCTAACACTCACCATGATTAAACACCAGCTGTCCTTCCTAACACTCACCATCATTAAACACCAGCTGTCCCTCCCAACACTCACCATCATTAAACACCAGCTGTCCTTCCCAACACTCACCATGATTAAACACCAGCTGTCCTTCCTAACACTCACCATGATTAAACACCAGCTGTCCTTCCTAACACTCACCATCATTAAACACCAGCTGTCCTTCCTAACACTCACCATCATTAAACACCAGCTGTCCTTCCCAACACTCACCATCATTAAACACCAGCTGTCCTTCCCAACACTCACCATGATTAAACACCAGCTGTCCCTGCCAAAACTCACCATGATTAAACACCAGCTGTCCTTCCCAACACTCACCATGATTAAACACCAGCTGTCCTTCCCAACACTCACCATGATTAAACACCAGCTGTCCTTCCTAACACTCACCATTATTAAACACCAGCTGTCCTTCCCAACACTCACCATGATTAAACACCAGCTGTCCTTCCCAACACTCACCATCATTAAACACCAGCTGTCCTTCCCAACACTCACCATTATTAAACACCAGCTGTCCTTCCCAACACTCACCATGATTAAACACCAGCTGTCCTTCCTAACACTCACCATTATTAAACACCAGCTGTCCTTCCTAACACTCACCATGATTAAACACCAGCTGTCCTTCCTAACACTCACCATGATTAAACACCAGCTGTCCCTCCCAACACTCACCATCATTAAACACCAGCTGTCCCTCCCAACACTCACCATCATTAAACACCAGCTGTCCCTCCCAACACTCACCATGATTAAACACCAGCTGTCCTTCCTAACACTCACCATCATTAAACACCAGCTGTCCTTCCTAACACTCACCATCATTAAACACCAGCTGTCCCTCCCAACACTCACCATGATTAAACACCAGCTGTCCCTCCCAAAACTCACACAGGACTAACAGACATACAGGTATTTGCGAGGTCAAAGATACTCTGGTATTTTCACAATCTGACAATCAGACTGTGTGTCAAAACACCGTGACTGTTTCATTATACATCAGATAAACTGTTTTGCTTTTTGAATTAGGTAAATCATTTTTTGGGGGATTGATACAGATAGTCAATAATTTATAGATATACTGTACGACCAGGGAGAAAAGCGCTTGTATTTCTAGGGGGGTAGAAGAATGTAGAATAAAGCTATTGGAAAGTTTAGCTGTCACTTTCTTTGGTCAAATCAGTATATCACATAATCACAATGGAAGCCACCCACCCATCGCCCCCGAAACTAACCCCCCTGCTATGTCTTCATGGGGGGGCACCCAGCCACCCAGCTCTCCCAAGCCACTGCATATAGTGTGGGGGTTTTGCCCAAAGCTCCGAAAATCTAACAGCAAATCCATGTGGGTTAAACAGGGATGAGGCGAGAACAATGCCCAGATAAATGGATTAACTTTGGAAAACACAGAGCTGCTAGGCCACTGGCATCTCCTATGTTTGTGTTAGGAAACAGCGGCACAGCAAACATTACTTTATCCTGTTTAATTGCTGTGTAATTGCTGTGAAGTTGCGTGTGTGTGTATGTGTGTGTGTGTGTGTGTGTGTGTGTGTGTGTGTGTGTGTGTGTGTGTGTGTGTGTGTGTGTTTGATTTGTCCTATACAAACAGCTACAGGAGAGAAGGGCTGTTTAGTTCTGAATGGGTATTGGGAGGCTAAGTGGAGAGTTTTCTTATTTTCTGGTTGGGCAAATAATTTGAGGGCTGGGATTGTGTAAACACACTGACAGAGAGAGGATGATCACTTCACATGTGTTTTGAACCTAGAGGTGAAGAGTCAGAGAATAGACTGAGACAGGACAGGGAACATGGCTGCTAGCTATATCTCCAAGGCCTTCAGGGTTACAATTCAAGTTGAGACAGAATATGTCTGTATATGGTTGGTGAACCGTAAGAGTATTTTTGATGTTCTGGCCCTACAAAATAAAAAAGGGCTAATTAATTAAGTGATCAATCCAATCGTAGAATAACTGTGGAAGAAACAAATGTACAGTGCCTTCGGAAAGAATTCTGACCCCTTGACTTTTTCCACATTTTGTTACGATACAGGCTTATTCTAAAATTTATTAAAAAAAATCCTCATCAATCTACACACAATACCCCATAATGACATCACAATACCCCATAATGACATCACAATACCCCATAATGACATCACAATACCCCATAATGACGAAGCAAAAAACAGGTTTTTAGAAATATAACATTTACATAAGTATTCAGACCATTTACTCAGTACTTTGTTAAAGTCTTTTTGTCAGTGATTGCAGCCTTGATTCTGCTTTGGTATGACGCTACAAGCTTGGCACACCTTTATTTGGGTAGTTTCTCTCATTCTTCTTTGCAGATCCTCTCAAGCTATGTTAGGTTCGATGGAGTGCGTCACTGCACAGCTATTTTCAGGTCTCTCCAGAGATGTTTTATTTATTTCACCTTTATTTAACCAGGTAGGCCAGTTGAGAACAAGATCTCATTTACAATTGCGACCTGGCCAAGATAAAGCAAATCAGTTCGACAACATATAACAACACAGAGTTACACATGGAGTAAAACAAACATACAGTCAATAATACAGTAGAAAAACAAGTCTATATACAATGTGAGCAAATGAGGTGAGATAAGGGAGGTAAAGGCAAAAAAGGCCATGGTGGCAAAGTAAATACAATATAGCAAGTAAAACACTGGAATGGTAGATTTGTAGTGGAAGAAAGTGCAAAGTAGAAATAGAAATAATGGGGTGCAAAGGAGCAAAATAAATAAATACAGTAGGGGAAGAGGTAGTTGTTTGGGCTAAATTATAGATGGGCTATGTACAGGTGCAGTGATCTGTGAGCTGCTCTGACAGCTGGTGCTTAAAGCTAGTGAGGGAGATAAGTGTTTCCAGTTTCAGAGATTTTTGTAGTTCGTTCCAGTCATTGGCAGCAGAGAACTGGAAGGAGAGACGGCCAAAGGAGGAATTGGCTTTGGGGGTGACCAGAGAGATATACCTGCTGGAGCGCGTGCTACAGGTGGGTGCTGCTATGGTGACCAGTGAGCGGAGATAAGGGGGGACTTTACCTAGCAGGGTCTTGTAGATGACCTGGAGCCAGTGGGTTTGGCGACGATTATGAAGCGAGGGCCAACCAACGAGAGCATACAGGTCACAGTGGTGAGTCTCTGATCCACCTCTACGCAGACGACACCATTCTGTAAACTTCTGGCCGCCCGCCAGTCCGGAGCTGCCAGAGCCGCCCGCCAGTCCGGAGCCGCCAGAGCCGCCCACCAGTCAGGAGCCGCCAGAGCCGCCCGCCAGTCAGGAGCCACCAGAGCCGCCCGCCAGTCAGGAGCCACCAGAGCCGCCAGAGCCGCCCGCCTGTCCGGAGCCGCCAGAGCCGCCCGCCTGTCCAGAGCAGTCAGAGCCGCCCGCCAGCCCGGTGAGTCCTGTGCCTGTGCCTAGGGCCAGGTCTCTTACATGTCTCCTCAGCCTGGTGAATCCTGGGTCAGTGCCGCCGGAGCTGCCAGGGACGCCCGCCAGCCAGGCGCAACCAGGGTCGCCCGCCAGCCGGGCACGGCCATTCGCCGCCCGCCAGCCGGGTGCAGCTATCATCGCCCGCCAGCCGGGCGCAGTCAGCCACCTAAGAGGGCGACGCCGAGGGTGGAGCAGAGGCCACGTCCCGCACCTGAGCCGCCGCCATACCCTCCCCTTCAGAGTCAGGTTTTGCGGCCGGAGTCCGCACCTTGGGGGGGGGCGTGGTGGGTACTGTAACGCCCTTTATTGCCTTTCCTCCCTAATCTTACTTAATTTGCACACACCCTATATAGACTTTTTTATTGTGTTATTGACTGCACGTTTGTTTATTCCATGTGTAACTCTGTGTTGTTGTTTGTGTTGCACTGCTTTGCTTCATCTTGGCCAGGTCGCAGTTGTAAATGAGAACTTGTTCTCAACTGGCTCACCTGGTTAAATAAATTTGAAATAAAAAAACAAAAATAAAAAGAACATTCAGTCCTGAAGCCACTCCTGCGATGTCTTGGCTGTTTGCTTAGGGTTGTTGTCCTGTTGGAAGGTGAAACTTCGCCCCAGTCTGAGGTCCTGAGCACTCTGGAGCAGATTTTCACCAAGGTTCACTCTGTACTTTGCTCCGTTCATCTTTCCCTCGATCCTGACTCATCTCCCAGTCCCTGCCGCTGAAAAACATCCACATTGTTTGACGGTACTAACGCCATGCTTCACCGTAGTGATGGTGCCAGGTTTCCTCCAGATGTGACACTTCAAGCCAAAGAGTTCAATCTTGGCTTCATCAGACCAGCTAATCTTGTTTCTCATAGTCTAAGAGTCTTTTAAGAGCCTTTTGGCAAACTCCAAGCGGGCTGTCATGTGCCTTTTACTGAGGAGTGGCTTCCGTCAGCCACTAGCATAAAGGCCTGATTGGTGGAGTGCTGCACAGAGGATTTCTGGAGCTCTGTGACCATCCGGTTCTTGGTCACCTCCTTGACCAAGGCCCTTCTCCCCAGATTGCTCAGTTTGGCCGGGCGACCAGCTCTAGGAAGAGTCTTGGTGGTTCCAAACTTCTTCTATTTAAGAATAATGGAGGCCACTGTGTTCTTGGGGACCTTCAATGCTGCAGAAATGTACCCTTCCCCGGACAATTCCTTTGACCTCATGACTTGGTTTTTGCTCTGACATGCACTGTCAACTGTGGAACTGTATATAGACAGGTGTGTGCCTTTCCAAATCATGTCCAATCAATTTAATTTACCACAGGTGGACTCCAATCAAGTTGTAGAAACATCTCAAGGATGATAAATAGAAACATGATGCACCTGAGCTCAATTTTGAGTCTCATTTCAAAGGGTCTGAATACTTTTGTAAATAAGGTATATTTTTTGCAAAATAAATCTAAAAACCTGTATTCCTTTGTCATTATGGGGTATTGTGTGTAGATTGATGAGGAAAACAATTCATTTAATACATTTTAGAATAAGGCTGTAACGTAATAAAATATGGAAAAAGTATCCATGAATCTATGCAATGTATCCATATGAAATATTGGCACAGAGAAGTTGATGTCACTCAGGAAGTAATGTACAGTGTTTTCTATTGAGATTTTTTTCTCTCACAATGACCTGTAAAGAGATAGAACTTCAGCACATTCATATACCAGCAGAGAACAATACCTTCACCTTTTCTATCCTTTTCTAACATAAATAAATTTCTGAATTTTCAATTTATTTCTACTGGAATAAAACAAACCTTGTGTCTTGGAGGAGTCCCTGAGATATCTAATGAACCCCACAGCCTTCCAGGCAGACATCTTTCTTCCAATGACAGTAATTTACACATGATGTGTTTAGAGAAAGAAGAGGCTAAGGCTAATTGTATTTGGAGATTTTCCTTTGTTTTTTTTAAGAGTCATTAGCATCTCGCTCTAATCTCATTTTTTTTACAATTTCATCAGCAGGCCATCTTGGAAATCGTCTGTTAGCTCATCAGAGAGAAGAGAGAGGGGTTTATAGCTAAGTGTTCTCTATTGCATTAACACACAATACAGCGGCCGGGGACGGCTACAGACGTTTATGGCAGATTCAGTTAACACTCTGCCAATTCCCTTTTTATTGGGACGCAATCAATTTTGATTCATTTTAAAACCAGAATGCTTTCTTTCATCGTGTGCCTTCCCCAGCTTATTACCCAGGCTGAACAAATTAGCCAAGTTGTTTTCACAAGATGGGAATGTTTGTTTAAAGGATTTCCCCTTAAGGATTCAAACCTCATCCTTGCGTATAAAGTGTTATGAATAAAATGTGAGAGGGTTTCACAGCTTATTTCATTTCAAACAGGGTTATTTCTGTGAAGGAAATTACATATTAATTTATTGAAATATCAAACTTATTGAAATATAAAAATTATTAAAATATGTAATTTATTGTAAAAAAAACATGCAAAAAGCAAAGCTTTTTAATGAACTGTTTTTGGACAGCCAAAACTGTTACGCGGAAGTTGCTGCGATTTCAAAAGGTGGCGCAATCTTAATTAAGTCAGTGAATGTTCTGGATGGATATACATGTAGCAATCTCACCCACGAAGTCAGTCACATGAATCAGAATGTTAGGCCCACCAAACGATGATAGAAATTATTACATGCAGCTTAGACGTTTAGCAATCTGACTAGCAATCTGCCTGACTACCCACCCACCTACCCACCCACCCACCCACCCACCCACCCACCCACCCACCCACCCACCTACCCACCCACCCACCCACCCACCCACCCACCCACCCACCCACCCACCCACCCACCCACCCACCCACCCACCACCACCACCCACCCATCTACAGCACCCACCTGTCTCACCCACCCACCCACCCATCTACCCACCCACCCACCCACCCACCCACCTACTTTCCTATCTACAGCACCCACCTGTTTACCTACTTCACCGACAGTATCGACCGACCCACCCACAGTTCCTACTTACCTACCCACCCACCACCCACCCACCCACCCACCCACCCACCCACCACCCACCCACCCACCCACCACCCACCCACCCACCCACCCACCCACCCACCACCCACCCACACCCACCCACCACGCACCCACCACCCATCCACCCACCAACCCACCCACCCACCCACCCACCCACCCACCCACCACTGTAACCAACCCATCAACCCACCCACCCACCCACCCACCCACCCACCCACCCACCCACCACCACCCACCCACCACCACCACCCACCCACCACCACCCACCCACCCACCCACCTACCTACCACCCTACCTACCTACCTACCTACCTACCTACTGTACCAACTTATCAACCTACCTACCTACCTACCTACCTACAGTTGAAGTCGGAAGTTTACATACACCTTAGCCAAATACAATTTAACTCAATATTTCACAATTCCTGACATTTATTCCTAGTCAAAAATCCCTGTCTTAGGTCAGTTAAGATCACCACTTTATTTTAAGAATGTGAAATGTCAGAATAAAAGTAGAGAGATGTCACAACTTCCACCGAAGTCGGCTCCTCTCCTTGTTCGGGCGGCGTTCGGCAATCGACATCACCGGCTATCTAGCCATCGCCGCTCCATTTTTCATTGATCCATTTGTTTTGTCTTGTTCCCTGCACACCTGGTTTTCATTCCCCAATCACACTACATGTATTAATTCCTCTGTTTCCCCCTCATGTCTTTGTGTGAAATTGTTTGTGTTACGTGTTTATTGTTGACGCGCCAGACTGGTTTGCTTATATCGTGTTGTTCACGAAGATGTTTATTGTTAAACATAAATTATTGTGACTGTTTTGCGTGTTTTTGCACTTTCGCCTAATGGCATGGAGGTTTTGACGCAGTGGCGTCCGTCTGTTGGTTTCTCCTGCTTCAATCAAGTGTGCGCCTGTTCACAACTCTCTGCTCTCCTGCACCTGACTTCGCTACCAGTACGCACACACCTGATAAGATAATTATTTATTTAAACTTTTACTTCTTTGATCACATTCCCAGTGGGTCAGAAGTTTACATACACTCAATTAGTATTTGGTAGCATTGCCTTTAAATTGTTTAACTTTGGTCAAACGATTCGGGTAGCCTTCCACAAGCTTTCCACAATAAGTTGGGTGAATTTTGGCCCATTCCTTCTGACAGAGCTGGTGTAACTGAGTCAGGTTTGTAGGCCTCCTTGCTCGCACATGCTTTTTCAGTTCTGCCCACAGATTTTCTATAAGATTGAGGTCAGGGCTTTGTGATGGCCACTCCAAAACCTTGACTTTGTTGTCCTTAAGCCATTTTGCCACAACTTTGGAAGTATGCTTGGAGTCAATGTCCATTTGGAAGACCCATTTGCGTCCAAGCTTTAACTTCTTGACTGATGTCCTGAGATGTTGCGTCAATATATCCACATAATTGTCCTGCCTCATGATGCCATCTATTTTCTAGTCCCTCCTGCAGCAAAGCACCCCCACAACATGACGCTGCCACCCCACTGCTTCACGGTTGGGATGATGTTCTTCAGCTTGCAAGCCTCCCCCTTTTTCCTCCAAACATAACGATGGTCATTATGGTCAAACAGTTCTATTTTTGTTTCATCAGACCAGAGGACATTTCTCCAAAAAGTACGATATTTGTCCCCATATGCAGTTGCAAACCATAGTCTGGCTATTTTATGGCGGTTTTGGAGCAGTGGCTTCTTCCTTGCTGAGCGGTCTTTCAGGTTATGTCGATATAGGACTCCTTTTACTGTGGATATAGATACTTTTGCATCTGTTTCCTCCAGAATCTTCACAAGGTCCTTTGCTGTTGTTCTGGGATTGATTTGCACTTTTCGACACCAAAGTACGTTCATCTCTAGGAGACAGAAAGCGTCTCCTTCCTGAGCGGTATGACCTCCAATTGACTCAAATGATGTCAATTAGCCTATCAGAAGCTTCTAAAGCCATGACATCATTTTCTGGAATTTTCCAAGCTGTTTAAAGGCACAGTGAACTTAGTGTATGTAAACTTCTGACCCATTGGAATTGTGATACAGTGAATTATAAGTGAAATAATCTGTCTGTAAACAATTGTTGTAAAAATTACTCGTGTCATGCACAAAGTAGATGTCCTAACCGACTTTCCAAAACTATAGTTTTTTAACAAGAAATTTGTGGAGTGGTTGAAAAACGAGTTTTAGTGACTCCAAGCTAAGTGTATGTAAACTTCCGGCTTCAACTGTACCTACCTACCTACCTACCTACCTACCTACCTACCTACCTACCTACCTACCTACTTTCCTACCTACAGTACCCACCTGTCTACCTACTTACCGACAGTATCGATCGAGTCGACCGACCGACCCACCCACCTACCCACCCACCCACCCACCCACCCACCCACCCACCCACCACCCACCCACCCACCCACCACCCACCCACCCACCCACCCACCCACCACCCACCCACCCACCCACCCACCTACCTACCACCCACCCACCTACCACCACCCACCCACCACCCACAGCATCAACAGTATCAACCGACCTACCCACAGTACCTACTTATCTACCTACCTACCTACAGCACATACCTACCTACCTACAGTACCCACTAACCAACTGACCGACAAACCTGCAGTACCTATTGACAAACCAACCAACCTACATACAGTACCAACCTACCTACCTACCTACCCACCTACCTACCTACCTACCCACCACCCACCTACCTACCCACCCACCCACCCACCTACCCACCCACCCACCTACCCACCCACCTACCCACCACCCACCCACCCACCACCTACCTACCAACCCACAGTACATACCTACCACGCAAAGTACATACTTACCTACCCACAGTACATACCTACCTACCCACCTACAGTACCCACTAACCAACTGACCGACCAACTTTCCTACCTACAGTACCCACCTGTCTACCTACTTACCGAGAGTATCGATCGATCGACCGACCCACCCACCCACCCACCACCCACCCACCACCCACCCACCCACCACCCACCCACCACCCACCACCACCTACCCACCACCCACCCTACCCACCTACCACCCACCCACCCACCTACAGCACACTACCCACCCACCTACCTACCTACCCACCTACCTACCTACCTACAGCACATACCTAAGTACCTACAGTACCCACTAACCAACTGACCGACCAACCTGCAGTACCTATTGACAAACCAACCAACCTACATACAGTACCAACCTACCTACCTACCTACCTACCAACATACAGTACATACCTACCCACGTAAAGTACATACCTACCTACCCACAGTACATACCTACCTACCCACAGTACCCCACCCACCCACCTACCCACCCACCCACCCACCACCCACCCACCCACCCACCCACCCACCCACCCACCCACCCACCCACCCACCTACCCACCTCACCCACCCACCCACCCACCCCACACCCCCCACCCCCCAACCACAGCACATACCTACCACCCACAGTACCCACCTACCTACCCACCCACAGTACATACCCACCTACAGCACACACCTACTTACCCACCCACCCACAGTACATACCCACCTACCCACGAAAGTACATACCTGCCCACCCACAGTACATACCCACCTGCCTACAGTACATACCCACCCACCTACAGTAAATACCTACCTACAATACCTACCTATCTACCTACTGTAATACCTACCTACCTACAGTACATATCTACCTACCAACAGTACCTACCAATAGCACCTACCTACAGTACATACCAACAGTACCTAACTACAGTACCTACCAACAGTACATACCTACCTACCTACAGTACATACCAACAGTACCTACCAACACTACATACCAACAGTACCTACCTATCTACCTACCTACCTACCTGCCTACAGTACATACCAACAGTACCTACCTATCTACCTACCTACCTACTTACAGTAATTACCAACCTACCTACAATACATACCAACTGCACCCACCCACAGCACACACCCACCCACCCACCACCCACCCACCCACCCACCCACCACCACCCACCCCACCCACCACCCCACCCACCCACCCACCCACCCACCCACCCACCCACCCACCCACCCACAGTACACACCCGCCCACCCACAGTACACACCCACCTGCCTACAGTACATACCCACCTACCCACAGTAAATACCAACCTACAATACCCACCTATCTACCTACTGTAATACCTACCTACCCACGGTACATATCTACCTACCAACAGTACCTACCAATAGCACCCACCTACAGTACATACCAACAGTACCTACCTACATTACCTACCAACAGTACATACCTACCTACCCACAGTACATACCAACAGTACCTACAACAGTACATACCAACAGTACCTACCTATCTACTTACCTACCCACCTACCTGCCTACAGTACATACCAACAGTACCTACCTGTCTACCTATCTACCTACTTACAGTACTTACCTACCTACCTACAGTACATACCAACTGTACCTACCTACAGTACATACCAACAGTACCATCCTGTCTACCAATCTACCTACTTACAGTGGTAGTGGTTGAAAAACGAGTTTTAGTGACTCCAAGCTAAGTGTATGTAAACTTCCGACTTCAACTGTATCTACCTACCTACCTACCTACCTACCTACCTACCTACCTACCTACCTACCTACCTACCTACCTACCTACCAACCTACTTTCCTACCTACAGTACCCACCTGTCTACCTACTTATCGACAGTATCAACCGACCTACCTACAGTACCTACTTATCTACCTACCTACCTACAGCACATACCTACCTACCTACAGTACCCACTAACCAACTGACCGACAAACCTGCAGTACCTATTGACAAACCAACCAACCTACATACAGTACCAACCTACCTAGCCTACCTACCTACCTACCTACCAACCTACAGTACATACCTACCTACGTAAAGTACATACTTACCTACCTACAGTACATACCTACCTATCTACAGTACATACCTACCTACCTACCTACCTACCCACCCACCACCCACCCACCACATCCACCCACCACCACCCACCCCACCCACCCACCTCCACCCACCACCTACCCACCTACCCACAACACCTACTAACCAACTGACCGACCAACCCACCTACCCACCCACCACCTACCCACCCACCACCCACCCACCACCCACCACCCACCCACCCACCCACCCACCCACCTGCACCCACCACCCACCCACCCACCCACCCACCACCCACCACCCACCCACCCACCTACCCAACTGCCAGCACACCACCCCCACCCACAGCACATACCACCCCACCCACCCACAGTACATACCTACCTACCTACAGTACATACCTACCTACCTACCTACCTACCTACCTACCTACAGTACATACCTCCCTTCCACCTACGTAAAGTACATACCTGCCTACCTACAGTACATACCTACCTGCCTACAGTACATACCTACCTACCTACAGTAAATACCAACCTACAATACCTACCTATCTACCTACTGTAATACCTACCTACCTACGGTACATATCTACCTACCAACAGTACCTACCAATAGCACCTACCTACAGTATATACCAACAGTACCTACCTACAGTACCTACCAACAGTACATACCTACCTACCTACAGTACATACCAACAGTACCTACAACAGTACATACCAACAGTACCTACCTATCTACTTACCTACCTACCTACCTGCCTACAGTACATACCAACAGTACCTACCTGTCTACCTATCTACCTACTTACAGTACTTACCTACCTACCTACAGTACATACCAACTGTACCTACCTACAGTACATACCAACAGTACCATCCTGTCTACCAATCTACCTACTTACAGTGGTAGTGGTTGAAAAACGAGTTTTAGTGACTCCAAGCTAAGTGTATGTAAACTTCCGACTTCAACTGTATCTACCTACCTACCTACCTACCTACCTACCTACCTACCTACCTACCTACCTACCTACCTACCTACCTACCTACCTACCTACCTACCTACCTACCTACCTACCTACCTACCTACTTTCCTACCTACAGTACCCACCTGTCTACCTACTTACCGACAGTATCAACCGACCTACCTACAGTACCTACTTATCTACCGAACTACCTACAGCACATACCTACCTACCTACAGTACCCACTAACCAACTGACCGATTGACAAACCAACCAACCTACATACAGTACCAACCTACCTACCTACCTACCTACCTACCTACCTACCTACCTACCTACCTACCTACCTACCTACCTACCTACCTACCTACCTACCTACCTACCTGCACAGTACCTACCCACCTACGCCTACCCACCACCACAGTACATACCCACCTACCTACAGTACATACCTACCTACAGTACATACCTACCTACCTACCTACCTATCTACATATCAACTTACCTACCTACATACCTACCTACCTACCTACATACCTACCTACCTACAATACCTACTAACCAACTGACCGACCTACCTACCTACCTACCTACCTACCTACCTACCTACCTACCTACCTACCTACCTACCTACCTACCTACCTACCTACCTACCTACCTACCTACCTACCTACCTACCTAACTACAGTACATACCTACCTACCTAGAGTACATACATACCTACCTACAGTACATACCCACCCACCCACAGTGCCCACCCACCCACCCACCCACCCACCTACCCACCTACCTACCCACCCACCCACCCACCCACCCACCACCACCCACCCACCCACCCACCCACAGTACATACCTACCTACCTACGTAAAGTACATACCTGCCTACCTACAGTACATACCTACCTGCCTACAGTACATACCTACCTACCTACAGTAAATACCTACCTACAATACCTATATATCTACCTACTGTAATACCTACCTACCTACGGTACATATCTACCTACCAACAGTACCTACCAATAGCACCTACCTACAGTACATACCAACAGTACCTACCTACAGTACCTACCAACAGTACATACCTACCTACCTACAGTTCCTACCAACAGTACATACCTACCTACCTACAGTTCCTACCAACAGTACATACCTACCTACCTACAGTACATACCTACAGTACCATCCTGTCTACCTATCTATCTACTTACAGTACATACCTACCTACCTACAGTGCATACCAACAGTGCCTACCTACAGTACATACCTACCTACCAACAGTATAAACTTACCTACAGTATATACCTACCTACCTACAGTACCATCCTGTCTACCTATCTACCTATCTACCTACTTACAGTATATACCTACCTACCTACAGTACATACCGACCTACCAGCAGTACCTACCTACAGTACATACCTACCTACCTACCTACAGTACATACCTACCTACCGACTGTATATACCAACAGTACCTACAGTATATACCTACCTATAGTATATACCTACCTACCTACCTACAGTATATACCAACAGTACATTTACATTACATTTACGTCATTTAGCAGACGCTCTTATCCAGAGCGACTTACAAATTGGTGCATTCACCTTATGATATCCAGGGGAACAACCACTTTACAATAGTACATCTATATCTTTTTTGGGGGGGAGGGTGGGGGGGGGTTAGAAGGATTACTTAATCCTATCCCAGGTATTCCTTGAAGAGGTGGGGTTTCAGGTGTCTCCGGAAGGTGGTGATTGACTCCGCTGTCCTGGCGTCGTGAGGGAGCTTGTTCTACCATTGGGGTGCCAGAGCAGTGAACAGTTTTGACTGGGCTGAGCGGGAACTGTGCTTCCGCAGAGGTAGGGAGGCGAGCAGGCCAGAGGTGGATGAACGCAGTGCCCTTCTTTGGGTGTAGGGACTGATCAGAGCCTGAAGGTACGGAGGTGCCGTTCCCCTCACAGCTCCGTAGGCAAGCACCATGGTCTTGTAGCAGATGTGAGCTTCAACTGGAAGACAGTGGAGTGTGCGGAGGAGCAGGGTGACGTGAGAGAACTTGGGAAGGTTGAACACCAGACGGGCTGCGGCGTTCTGGATGAGTTGTAGGGGTTTAATGGCACAGGCAGGGAGCCCCGCCAACAGCGAGTTGCAGTAATCCAGACGGGAGATGACAAGTGCCTGGATTAGGACCTGCGCCGCTTCCTGTGTGAGGCAGGGTCGTACTCTGCGAATGTTGTAGAGCATGAACCTACAGGATCGGGTCACCGCCTTGATGTTAGCGGAGAACGACAGGGTGTTGTCCAGGGTCACGCCAAGGCTCTTAGCACTCTGGGAGGAGGACACAATGGAGTTGTCAACCGTGATGGCGAGATCATGGAACGGGCAGTCCTTCCCCAGGACGAGGAGCAGCTCCGTCTTGCTGAGGTTCAGCTTGAGGTGGTGATCCGTCATCCACACTGATATGTCTACCAGACATGTAGAGATGCGATTCACCACCTGGTTATCAGAAGGGGAAAGGAGAAGATTAATTGTGTGTCGTCTGCGTAGCAATGATAGGAGAGACCATGTGAGGATATGACAGAGCCAAGTGACTTGGTATATAGCGAGAATAGGAGAGGGTCTAGAACTGAGCCCTGGGGGACACCAGTGGTGAGAGCACGTGGTGCGGAGACGGATTCTCGCCACGCCACCTGGTAGGAGCGACCTGTCAGGTAGGACGCAATCCAAGAGTGAGCCGTGCCGGAGATGCCCAACTCGGAGAGGGTGGAGAGGAGGATCTGATGGTTCACAGTATCAAAGGCAGCAGATAGGTCTAGAAGGATGAGAGCAGAGGAGAGAGAGTTAGCTTTAGCAGTGCGGAGAGCCTCCGTGACACAGAGAAGAGCAGTCTCAGTTGAATGACCAGTCTTGAAACCTGACTGATTTGGATCAAGAAGGTCATTCTGAGAGAGATAGCAAGAGAGCTGGCCAAGGACGGCACGCTCAAGAGTTTTGGAGAGAAAAGAAAGAAGGGATACTGGTCTGTAGTTGTTGACATCGGAGGGATCGAGTGTAGGTTTTTTGAGAAGGGGTGCAACTCTCGCTCTCTTGAAGATGGAAGGGACGTAGCCAGCGGTCAAGGATGAGTTGATGAGCGAGGTGAGGTGAGGGAGAAGGTCTCCGGAAATGGTCTGGAGAAGAGAGGAGGGGTTAGGGTCAAGCGGGCAGGTTGTTGGGCGGCCGGCCGTCACAAGTCGCAAGATTTCATCTGGAGAGAGAGGGGAGAAAGAGGTCAAAGCATAGGGTAGGGCAATGTGAGCAGGACCAGCGGTGTCGCTTGACTTAACAAACGAGGATCGGATGTCGTCAACCTTCTTTTCAAAATGGTTGACAAAGTAATCCGCAGGGGGGGGGAGGATTCAGGAGGGAGGAGAAGGTGGCAAAGAGCTTCCTAGGGTTAGAGACAGATGCTTGGAATTTAGAGTGGTAGAAAGTGGCTTTAGCATTAGAAACAGAGGAAGAAAATGTGGAGAGGAGGGAGTGAAAAGATGCCAGGTCCGCAGGGAGGATAGTTTTCCTCCATTTCCGCTCGGCTGCCCGGAGCCCTGTTCTGTGAGCTCGCAATGAGTCGTCGAGCCACGGAGCAGGAGGGGTGGACCGAGCCAGCCAGGAGGATGGGGACATAGAGAGTCAAAGGATGCAGAAAGGGAGGAGAGGAGGGTTGAGGAGGCAGAATCAGGAGATTGGTTGGAGAAGGATTGAGCAGAGGGAAGAGATGATAGGCTGGAAGAGGAGAGAGTAGCAGGAGAGAGAGAGCGAAGGTTGCGATGGCGCAATTCCATCTGAGTAGGGGCAGAGTGAGTAGTGTTGGAGGACTTGGAGGGGAGTTGCAGTGAGATTAGCAGAAGAACAGCATCTAGTAAAGATGAGGTCAAGCGTATTGCCTGCCTTGTGAGTAGGGGGGGGGGGGGACAGTGAGAGGGTGAGGTCAAAAGAGGAGAGGAATGGAAAGAAGGAGGCAGAGAGAAATGAGTCAAAGGTAGACGTAGGGAGGTTAAAGTCACCCAGAACTGGGAGGGGTGAGCCATCCTCGGGAAAGGAACTTATCAAGGTGTCAAGCTCATTGATGAACTCTCCAAGGGAACGTGGAGGGCGATAAATGATAAGGATGTTAAGCTTGAATGGGCTAGTGACTGTGACAGCATGGAATTCAAAGGAGGAGATAGACAGATGGGTCAGGGGAGAAAAAGAGAATGTCCACTTGGGAGAGATGAGGATTCCAGTGCCACCACCCCGCTGACCAGATGCTCTCTGGGTATGCGAGAACACGTGGTCAGACGAGGAGAGAGCAGTAGGAGTAGCAGTGTTTTCTGTGGTAATCCATGTTTCCGTCAGTGCCAAGAAGTCGAGGGACTGGAGGGTAGCATAGGCTGAGATGAACTCTGCCTTGTTGGCCCGCAGACCGGCAGTTCCAGAGGCTGCCAGAGACCGGGAACTCCACGTGGATCGTGCGCGCTGGGACCACCAGGTTAGAGTGGCAGCGGCCACGCGGTGTGAAGCGTTTGTGTGGCCTGTGCAGAGAGGAGAGAACAGGGATAGACAGACACATAGTTGACAGGCTACAGGAGAGGCTACGCTAATGCAAAGGAGATTGGAATGAAAATGAACTAAACAACTGGGGAAGCGAGAGAGCAGGGCCTCCCTCACTAACCATTCACTGAAACACTCAAATATAACTTTTCCAACTTCCACTTAGAAATTATAATTGATGTAAACTACAGTGGTTCAATGTTTCCAGGAATAGGCTCAAACTTAGTTTATTCAGCTAGATAACTTGGTACAGTATTCTTCCGTGAAACACACCCAGTGCACCGTGTCCTATGACGCCGTAGCTAACTAGCATGCTAGCATCCAATAACACACGGTTAGCACCAATACTTGGTTACAACAAACTACCAATGGATCATTCGTGTCCGTGTCTAGTTCCTTTCATAACGCAGAAGTAATTAAACGTTGGCTAGCTAACACAAAGTCAGTCCTGCTAGCTACACAAGTGGACTACACAACTCGAAAGTTCAGAAAGTTAAGCTTACGTTGCAAAAATCTTATTGACTAAAAATGATACAGTACTGCTAGCTGGTAGAGTTGGCTAGCTAGCAGTGGCTGCGTTTACCTTTATCTTTTATCTTTGATACAAAGACAACTATGTAGCTAGCTAACATTACACTAATCAAATCGTTCCGTTGTAATGTATTTAGTTTCTACAGTACTGCTAGTTGGTAAAGTTGGCTAGCTAGCATTGGCTGTGGTGTTGTGGTGTTGACGCCGTTTGGAAAACGGCGCGAACGAACGAATACAGCTGGCTAGCTAACCTTGTTAGTCTCAAAGTTAGTTTCTCAAAGCTACACCTACACGTTTAGCTACACCTTTATCCTTGATGCAAAGACAACTATGTAGCTAGCTAGCTAACATTACACTAATCAAATCGTTCCGTTGTAATGTAATGAAATGTAATATTACCCACGGAGCGAAGTACAGCACGACTACTCACTCCAGCATCCGGTCCACATGATCGGATGCTGGTATATATATACCCACCTACCTACAGTACATACCTAACTACAGTACATACCTACCTATTTACAGTACATACCTACCTACCTACAGTACATACCTACCTACCTACAGTACATACCGACCAACCAACAGTACCTACCTACAGTACATACCTACCTACCTACAGTACATACCTACCTACCTACAGTACATACCTACCTACCTACAGTACATACCTACCTACAGTATATACCTACCTACAGTACATACCTACCTACCTACAGTACATACCTACCTACCTACAGTACATACCTACCTACTTACAGTACATACCTACCTACAGTACATACCTATCTACCTACAGTACCTACCTACCTACCTACAGTACATACCTACCTACCAACAGTTTATCTACCTACCAACAGTACATACCAACAGTACCTACCTACAGTATATACCTACCTACCAACAGTACATACCAACAGTACCTACCAACAGTACCTACCTACAGTATATACCTACCTACCAACAGTACATACCAACAGTACATACCTACCTACCCACAGTACATACCTACCTACAGTACATACCTACCTACTTACAGTACATACCTACCTACAGTACATACCTACCTACCTACCTACAGTACATACCTACCTACCAACAGTACCTACCTACAGTACATACCTACCTACCTACAGTACATACCTACCTACAGTACATACCTACCTATTTACAGTACATACCTACCTACCTACAGTACATACCTACCTACCTACAGTACATACCTACCTACCAACAGTATATCTACCTACCAACAGTACATACCAACAGTACCTACTTACAATATATACCTACCTACCAACAGTACATACCAACAGTACCTACCTACAGTATATACCTACCTACCAACAGTACATATCAACAGTACATACCAACAGTACCTACCTACAGTATATACCAACAGTACATATCAACAGTACCTACCTCCAGTACATACCAACAGTACCTACCTACAGTATATACCAACAGTACATACCAACAGTACCTACCTACAGTATATACCAACAGTACATACCAACAGTACATATCAACAGTACCTACCTACAGTACATACCAACAGTACATACCTACAGTACATACCAACAGTACCTACCTACAGTACATACCAACAGTACCTACCTACAGTACATACCAACAGTACCTACCTACAGTACATACCAACAGTACATACCAACAGTACCTACCTACAGTACATACCAACAGTACCTACCTACAGTACATACCAACAGTACATACCTACAGTACATACCTACAGTACCTACCTACAGTACATACCAACAGTACCTACCTACAGTACATACCAACAGTACCTACCTACAGTATATACCAACAGTACCTACCTACAGTACATACCAACAGTACATACCTACAGTACATACCAACAGTACCTACCTACAGTACATACCAACAGTACCTACCTACAGTATAGACCTACCTACCCTGCAGTACCTACCAACAGTATATACCAACAGTACCTACCTACAGTATATACCTACCTAACTACAGTACCTACCAACAGTACCTACCTACAGTATATACCTACAGTACCTACCTACAGTATATACCTACCTAACTACAGTATATACCAACAGTACATACCAACAGTACCTACCTACAGTATATACCTACCTAACTACAGTACCTACCTACCCAGTGTTTCATTTCAAAGCACTAAAATAAAACCAAGCTACAGTTCAACCAGAGCTGCAGAGCTACAGAGCTACAGTCGTAGCAGAGCTACAGAGCTACAGTCGTAGCAGAGCTACAGAGCTACAGTCGTTGCAGAGCTACAGTCGTAGCAGAGCTACAGAGCTACAGTCGTAGCAGAGCTACAGAGCTACAGTCGTTGCAGAGCTACAGTCGTAGCAGAGCTACAGAGCTACAGTCGTAGCAGAGCTACAGAGCTACAGTCGTTGCAGAGCTACAGAGCTACAGTCATTGCAGAGCTACAGAGCTACAGTCGTAGCAGAGCTACAGAGCTACAGTCGTAGCAGAGCTACAGAGCTACAGTCGTTGCAGAGCTACAGAGCTACAGTCGTTGCAGAGCTACAGAGCTACAGTCGTTGCAGAGCTACAGAGCTACAGTCGTAGCAGAGCTACAGAGCTACAGTCGTAGCAGAGCTACAGAGCTACAGTCGTAGCAGAGCTACAGAGATACAGTCGTAGCAGAGCTACAGAGATACAGTCGTAGCAGAGCTACAGAGCTACAGTCGTTGCAGAGCTTCAGTCGTTGCAGAGCTACAGTCGTTGCAGAGCTACAGAGCTACAGTCGTAGCAGAGCTACAGAGCTACAGTTCTTGCAGAGCTACAGAGCTACAGTCGTTGCAGAGCTACAGTCGTTGCAGAGCTACAGAGCTACAGTCGTTGCAGAGCTACAGAGCTACAGTCGTAGCAGAGCTACAGAGCTACAGTCGTAGCAGAGCTACAGAGCTACAGTCGTAGCAGAGCTACAGAGCTACAGTCATTGCAGAGCTACAGTCGTAGCAGAGCTACAGAGCTACAGTCGTAGCAGAGCTACAGAGCTACAGTCGTTGCAGAGCTACAGAGCTACAGTCGTTGCAGAGCTACAGAGCTACAGTCGATGCAGAGCTACAGTCGTAGCAGAGCTACAGAGCTACAGTCGTAGCAGAGCTACAGAGCTACAGTCGTAGCAGAGCTACCGAGCTACAGTCCACAACATTGCCGTTGTGTTTAAAATAAAATCTTCTGTTTCTATTAGGATTTTTTGATCCATTCTGCTAAGCAGTCAGTGGGCTCAGGAATGCTTTCAACACGTTGATGACAGGTTATCATTGATCTGTCCTTCCTTAGAGCCAGGAAGGCATTAAATAATGTATGGTCTGCTGTAAATCGCCAGGCTTCTCTCCTGTCCTGGGTCCATTAAGAGGCCTCTTCATGGGGCCCCGGCGGGTCCCAACGCTCCCCCTCCCTCCCTCCCTCCCAGGTCCCTGGTCCTCTTCATTTAATTAAATTATCCCATAATGAAAACGCCTAATAATGAGATTAATTTTAATTATTAATGAGCAGCTGATTTAAGTGGTAGGCTGAGAGGCCGGGCCGGGGCTGAGAGAGAGACTGATCATCTATTATGCATAAGGCTTGGGCTAAACATTTTTCAATTCATCAGCTTTTCCTTTTGTAAAAAGGTACACTTTATTAAGTGGTGTGTGTGTGGCAGCCAGGGGTGATTGTGAAGGAGAGATCCTGGAGGTCAGACCTAACAGAGAGGTGTCTGTATGTCTCTCTGTCTGTTTGGTCTGTTTGGTCTGTCTGTCTGTCTGTCTGTCTGTCTGTCTGTCTGTCTGTCTGTCTGTCTGTCTGTCTGTCTGTCTGTCTGTCTGTCTGTCTGTCTGTCTGTCTCTCTCTCTCTCTCTGTCTCTCTGTCTTTCTCTCTCTGTCTCTCTGTCTCTCTCTCTCTCTCTCTCTCTCTCTCTCTCTCTCTCTCTCTCTCTCTCTCTCTCTCTCTCTCTCTTTCTCTCTCTGTCTCTCTGCCTGTCTCTCTGTCTGTCTCTCTGAGGAGTAAGAGCTTGTCCGACTGACATTTGCTCAGCAAATTTTGCATTGCAGATTTGTTTTGTAATTGACCTTTCATATGTACCATTGGAATGGGAATGAAATATGTAGGCTACAGTTTAATGCTGGAGATAACTTTATTAAATGTGTTACGTCTAGTTATCTAGTGCATCTCACAATAAAACATCTTCGTTTTTTATAATGACTTAAACATGCCATGATAAACGTCTTGTTGAGGAAGTAATTGCGTTGTTGGCACAAAGTATAGGCTTAATGGCTCCAGACGTTGCTGTAGTCGGCTCCAGACGTTGCTGTCGTCGGCTCCAGACGTTGCTGTCGTCGGCTCCAGACGTAGCTGTAGTCGGCTCACTACGTTGCTGTCGTCGGCTCCCTACGTTGCTGTCGTCGGCTCCCTACGTTGCTGTCGTCGGCTCCAGACGTTGCTGTAGTCGGCTCCCTACGTTGCTGTCGTCGGCTCCCTACGTTGCTGTCGTCGGCTCCCTACGTTGCTGTCGTCGGCTCCAGACGTTGCTGTAGTCGGCTCCCTACGTTGCTGTCGTCGGCTCCCTACGTTGCTGTCGTCGGCTCCCTACGTTGCTGTCGTCGGCTCCAGACGTTGCTGTCGTCGGCTCCAGACGTTGCTGTCGTCGGCTCCCTACGTTGCTGTCGTCGTCTCCCTACGTTGCTGTCGTCGGCTCCCCACGTTGCTGTCGTCGGCTCCAGACGTTGCTGTAGTCGGCTCCCACGTTGCTGTCGTCGGCTCCCTACGTTGCTGTCGTCGGCTCCCTACGTTGCTGTCGTCGGCTCCAGACGTTGCTGTCGTCGGCTCCAGACGTTGCTGTCGTCGGCTCCAGACGTTGCTGTCGTCGGCTCCAGACGTAGCTGTAGTCGGCTCACTACGTTGCTGTCGTCGGCTCCCTACGTTGCTGTCGTCGGCTCCCCTACGTTGCTGTCGTCGGCTCCAGACGTTGCTGTAGTCGGCTCCCTACGTTGCTGTCGTCGGCTCCCTACGTTGCTGTCGTCGGCTCCCTACGTTGCTGTCGTCGGCTCCAGACGTTGCTGTAGTCGGCTCCCTACGTTGCTGTCGTCGGCTCCCTACGTTGCTGTCGTCGGCTCCCTACGTTGCTGTCGTCGGCTCCAGACGTTGCTGTCGTCGGCTCCAGACGTTGCTGTCGTCGGCTCCCTACGTTGCTGTCGTCGTCTCCCTACGTTGCTGTCGTCGGCTCCCTACGTTGCTGTCGTCGGCTCCAGACGTTGCTGTAGTCGGCTCCCTACGTTGCTGTCGTCGGCTCCCTACGTTGCTGTCGTCGGCTCCCTACGTTGCTGTCGTCGGCTCCAGACGTTGCTGTCGTCGGCTCCAGACGTTGCTGTCGTCGGCTCCAGACTTAGCTGTCGTCGGCTCCAGACGTTGCTGTCGTCGGCTCCAGACGTTGCTGTCGTCGGCTCCAGACGTTGCTGTCGTCGGCTCCAGACGTTGCTGTCGTCGGCTCCCGACGTTGCTGTCGTCGGCTCCAGACGTTGCTGTCGTCGGCTCCCTACGTTGCTGTCGTCGGCTCCAGACGTTGCTGTCGTCGGCTCCAGACGTTGCTGTCGTCGGCTCCAGACGTTGCTGTCGTCGGCTCCCGACGTTGCTGTCGTCGGCTCCCTACGTTGTTGTCGTCGGCTCCCTACGTTGCTGTCGTCGGCTCCCTACGTTGCTGTCGTCGGCTCCAGACGTTGCTGTCGTCGGCTCCGACGTTGCTGTCGTCGGCTCCCGACGTTGCTGTCGTCGGCTCCAGACGTTGCTGTCGTCGGCTCCAGACGTTGCTGTCGTCGGCTCCCTACGTTGCTGTCGTCGGCTCCAGACGTTGCTGTCGTCTGCTCCCTACGTTGCTGTCGTCGGCTCCAGACGTTTCTGTCGTCGGCTCCAGACGTTGCTGTAGTCGGCTCCCCTACGTTGCTGTCGTCGGCTCCCTACGTTGCTGTCGTCGGCTCCCTACGTTGCTGTCGTCGGCTCCAGACGTTGCTGTCGTCGGCTCCAGACGTTGCTGTCGTCGGCTCCAGACGTAGCTGTCGTCGGCTCCAGACGTTGCTGTCGTCGGCTCCAGACGTTGCTGTCGTCGGCTCCAGACGTTGCTGTCGTCGGCTCCAGACGTTGCTGTCGTCGGCTCCCTACGTTGCTGTCGTCGGCTCCAGACGTTGCTGTCGTCGGCTCCCTACGTTGCTGTCGTCGGCTCCAGACGTTGCTGTCGTCGGCTCCAGACGTTGCTGTCGTCGGCTACAGACGTTGCTGTCGTCGGCTCCCGACGTTGCTGTCGTCGGCTCCCTACGTTGCTGTCGTCGGCTCCCTACGTTGCTGTCGTCGGCTCCCTACGTTGCTGTCGTCGGCTCCAGACGTTGCTGTCGTCGGCTCCCGACGTTGCTGTCGTCGGCTCCCGACGTTGCTGTCGTCGGCTCCAGACGTTGCTGTCGTCGGCTCCAGACGTTGCTGTCGTCGGCTCCCTACGTTGCTGTCGTCGGCTCCAGACGTTGCTGTCGTCGGCTCCCTACGTTGCTGTCGTCGGCTCCAGACGTTTCTGTCGTCGGCTCCAGACGTTGCTGTCGTCGGCTCCCTACGTTGCTGTCGTCGGCTCCAGACGTTTCTGTCGTCGGCTCCAGACGTTGCTGTCGTCGGCTCCCGACGTTGCTGTCGTCGGCTCCAGACGTTGCTGTCGTCGGCTCCAGACGTTGCTGTCGTCGGCTCCCTACGTTGCTGTCGTCGGCTCCAGACGTTGCTGTCGTCGGCTCCAGACGTTGCTGTCGTCGGCTCCAGACGTTGCTGTCGTCGGCTCCAGACGTTGCTGTCATTAGCTCTTTCGAAACGTCAACCACAATAAATGTGCATAGGTCAAATTGTGGTTGTGGGTTTTGATCAGTGGTTTTAAGTATTTTTAAGAAACAATTCTTGAAAGTACTACTTAAGTAGTACTTAAATAGTACTTTACTAATTATATTTTACTATTACTATATTTTTATTTAACTTTTACTTCACTACATTCCTAAAAAAAACAATTAAAATGGTCCAATTCACACATCCCTGGTTACTTCATCTGATCTGGCAGACTTACTAAACACGAATGCTTCGTTTGTAAATAATGTCTGAGTGTTGGAGTGTGCCCCTGTTTATCCATCAATACAAAAAAAAACATCTGGTTTGCTTAAATATACGGAATTTGAAATGGTTTTTACTTTTACTTTTGATACTATATTTTAGCAGTTCAATTTAATTTTGAATCTTAAGTACATTTAAAATCGAATAGTTTTAGACTTTTACTCAAGTAGTATTTTACTGGGTGACTTTCCCTTTTACTTGAGTCATTTTCTGTTAATAAGGTATCTTTACTTTTACTCAAGTATGAACATTTATTACTTTTTTTGTCACTGGTTTTGATGGGTTTCATCATTGCCAGAAAAGGAGATATGAGAAACCATCATTATGTCACGAATTCACGTATGATGTTCAGATGCCTCCATAAGTATCCTATGAAAATGACATGTGATGTTCAGATGCCTCCATAAGTATCCTATGAAAATAACATGTGATGTTCAGATGCCTCCATTAGTATCCTATGGAAATGACATGTGATGTTCAGATGCCTCCATTAGTATCCTATGGAAATGACATGTGATGTTCAGATGCCTCCATAAGTATCCTATGGAAATGACATGTGATGTTCAGATGCCTCCATCAGTATCTTATGGAAATGACATGTGATGTACGGGTGGTCATTAGGGCATGATGAGGTTGGAGTCTGTCCAGAAGAAAACAGACAGTCCAGACAGACAGAGTGTAGTGTCTGTAGGGTGGTGGTTCAGGGGGACAGGGGACAGGGACAGAGTGTAGTGTCTGTAGGGTGGTGGTTCAGGGGACAGGGGACAGGAGACAGAGTGTAGTGTCTGTAGGGTGGTGGTTCAGGGGGACAGGGGCAGGGGACAGAGTGTAGTGTCTGTAGGGCGGTGGTTCAGGGGGACAGGAGACAGAGTGTAGTGTCTGTAGGGTGGTGGTTCAGGGGGACAGGGGACAGGAGACAGAGTGTAGTGTCTGTAGGGTGGTGGTTCAGGGGACAGGAGACAGAGTGTAGTGTCTGTAGGGTGGTGGTTCAGGGGGACAGGGGACAGGAGACAGAGTGTAGTGTCTGTAGGGCGGTGGTTCAGGGGGACAGGGGACAGAGTGTAGTGTCTGTAGGGCGGTGGTTCAGGGGGACAGGAGACAGAGTGTAGTGTCTGTAGGGTGGTGGTTCAGGGGGACAGGGGACAGGAGACAGAGTGTAGTGTCTGTAGGGTGGTGGTTCAGGGGACAGGAGACAGAGTGTAGTGTCTGTAGGGTGGTGGTTCAGGGGGACAGGAGACAGAGTGTAGTGTCTGTAGGGTGGTGGTTCAGGGGGACAGGAGACAGAGTGTAGTGTCTGTAGGGTGGTGGTTCAGGGGGACAGGAGACAGAGTGTAGTGTCTGTAGGGTGGTGGTTCAGGGGGACAGGGGACAGGAGACAGAGTGTAGTGTCTGTAGGGTGGTGGTTCAGGGGGACAGGAGACAGAGTGTAGTGTCTGTAGGGTGGTGGTTCAGGGGGACAGGAGACAGAGTGTAGTGTCTGTAGGGTGGTGGTTCAGGGGGACAGGGGACAGGAGACAGAGTGTAGTGTCTGTAGGGTGGTGGTTCAGGGGGGACAGGAGACAGAGTGTAGTGTCTGTAGGGTGGTGGTTCAGGGGACAGGAGACAGGAGACAGAGTGTAGTGTCTGTAGGGTGGTGGTTCAGGGGGACAGGGGACAGGAGACAGAGTGTAGTGTCTGTAGGGCGGTGGTTCAGGGGGACAGGAGACAGAGTGTAGTGTCTGTAGGGTGGTGGTTCAGGGGACAGGGGACAGGAGACAGAGTGTAGTGTCTGTAGGGCGGTGGTTCAGGGGGACAGGAGACAGAGTGTAGTGTCTGTAGGGTGGTGGTTCAGGGGACAGGGGACAGAGTGTAGTGTCTGTAGGGCGGTGGTTCAGGGGACAGGAGACAGAGTGTAGTGTCTGTAGGGTGGTGGTTCAGGGGACAGGAGACAGAGTGTAGTGTCTGTAGGGTGGTGGTTCAGGGGACAGGAGACAGAGTGTAGTGTCTGTAGGGCGGTGGTTCAGGGGACAGGAGACAGAGTGTAGTGTCTGTAGGGTGGTGGTTCAGGGGGACAGGAGACAGAGTGTAGTGTCTGTAGGGTGGTGGTTCAGGGGGACAGGAGACAGAGTGTAGTGTCTGTAGGGTGGTGGTTCAGGGGGACAGGAGACAGAGTGTAGTGTCTGTAGGGTGGTGGTTCAGGGGGACAGGAGACAGAGTGTAGTGTCTGTAGGGTGGTGGTTCAGGGGGACAGGGGACAGGAGACAGAGTGTAGTGTCTGTAGGGTGGTGGTTCAGGGGGACAGGGGACAGGAGACAGAGTGTAGTGTCTGTAGGGTGGTGGTTCAGGGGGACAGGAGACAGAGTGTAGTGTCTGTAGGGTGGTGGTTCAGGGGGACAGGAGACAGAGTGTAGTGTCTGTAGGGTGGTGGTTCAGGGGGACAGGGGACAGGAGACAGAGTGTAGTGTCTGTAGGGTGGTGGTTCAGGGGGACAGGAGACAGAGTGTAGTGTCTGTAGGGTGGTGGTTCAGGGGACAGGGGACAGAGTGTAGTGTCTGTAGGGTGGTGGTTCAGGGGGACAGGAGACAGAGTGTAGTGTCTGTAGGGTGGTGGTTCAGGGGGACAGGAGACAGAGTGTAGTGTCTGTAGGGTGGTGGTTCAGGGGACAGGAGACAGGAGACAGAGTGTAGTGTCTGTAGGGTGGTGGTTCAGGGGGACAGGGGACAGGAGACAGAGTGTAGTGTCTGTAGGGCGGTGGTTCAGGGGGACAGGAGACAGAGTGTAGTGTCTGTAGGGTGGTGGTTCAGGGGACAGGGGACAGGAGACAGAGTGTAGTGTCTGTAGGGCGGTGGTTCAGGGGGACAGGAGACAGAGTGTAGTGTCTGTAGGGTGGTGGTTCAGGGGACAGGGGACAGAGTGTAGTGTCTGTAGGGTGGTGGTTCAGGGGACAGGAGACAGAGTGTAGTGTCTGTAGGGTGGTGGTTCAGGGGGACAGGAGACAGAGTGTAGTGTCTGTAGGGTGGTGGTTCAGGGGGACAGGAGACAGAGTGTAGTGTCTGTAGGGTGGTGGTTCAGGGGACAGGGGACAGAGTGTAGTGTCTGTAGGGTGGTGGTTCAGGGGACAGGGGACAGAGTGTAGTGTCTGTAGGGTGGTGGTTCAGGGGACAGGGGACAGAGTGTAGTGTCTGTAGGGTGGTGGTTCAGGGGACAGGGGACAGAGTGTAGTGTCTGTAGGGCGGTGGTTCAGGGGACAGGGGACAGGGGACAGAGTGTAGTGTCTGTAGGGTGGTGGTTCAGGGGGACAGGAGACAGAGTGTAGTGTCTGTAGGGTGGTGGTTCAGGGGACAGGGGACAGGAGACAGAGTGTATTGTCTGTAGGGTGGTGGTTCAGGGGGACAGGGGACAGGAGACAGAGTGTAGTGTCTGTAGGGTGGTGGTTCAGGGGACAGGAGACAGAGTGTAGTGTCTGTAGGGTGGTGGTTCAGGGGGACAGGAGACAGAGTGTAGTGTCTGTAGGGTGGTGGTTCAGGGGACAGGAGACAGAGTGTAGTGTCTGTAGGGTGGTGGTTCAGGGGGACAGGAGACAGAGTGTAGTGTCTGTAGGGTGGTGGTTCAGGGGGACAGGAGACAGAGTGTAGTGTCTGTAGGGTGGTGGTTCAGGGGGACAGGAGACAGAGTGTAGTGTCTGTAGGGTGGTGGTTCAGGGGGACAGGAGACAGAGTGTAGTGTCTGTAGGGTGGTGGTTCAGGGGACAGGAGACAGAGTGTAGTGTCTGTAGGGTGGTGGTTCAGGGGACAGGGGACAGGAGACAGAGTGTAGTGTCTGTAGGGTGGTGGTTCAGGGGGACAGGAGACAGAGTGTAGTGTCTGTAGGGTGGTGGTTCAGGGGGACAGGAGACAGGAGACAGAGTGTAGTGTCTGTAGGGTGGTGGTTCAGGGGACAGGAGACAGAGTGTAGTGTCTGTAGGGCGGTGGTTCAGGGGACAGGAGACAGAGTGTAGTGTCTGTAGGGTGGTGGTTCAGGGGGACAGGAGACAGGAGACAGAGTGTAGTGTCTGTAGGGTGGTGGTTCAGGGGACAGGAGACAGAGTGTAGTGTCTGTAGGGCGGTGGTTCAGGGGGACAGGAGACAGAGTGTAGTGTCTGTAGGGTGGTGGTTCAGGGGACAGGAGACAGAGTGTAGTGTCTGTAGGGTGGTGGTTCAGGGGGACAGGAGACAGGAGACAGAGTGTAGTGTCTGTAGGGTGGTGGTTCAGGGGGACAGGGGACAGAGTGTAGTGTCTGTAGGGTGGTGGTTCAGGGGACAGGAGACAATAAGGACAGCGTCCCAAATGGCACCATGTTATCTTTGCACTGCAATACCTGTGTATTGGTCTAAAGTAGTGCGCTTCGTAGGGAATAGGGTGCCATAGGCCTTGGTCTAAAGTAGTGCACTATGTAGGGAATAGGGTACCATTTGGGACGCACACTGGAATGTCATTGGGATAGTGAGCAGAGCTGAGCAGAGCGGGTGGCGTGCCTGCATAACGCCCTCATCAATATGTGATTAATAATGCAGCAGGCACAGACTGAGCATTCTATAGGGTTTCAGCTAGCTTGTTGTTTTGTTAACTACATTCATCATGGAATGGATGGATCAGGCAGGTTGGGGTTGGGTTGGGGTTGGGTTGGGTTGGGTTGGGGTTGGGGCTGGGTTGGGGCTGGGGTGGGTTGGGGTTGGGCTAGGCTGGGTTGGGGCTGGGGATGGGTTGGGGTTGGGTTAGGGCTGGGTTGGGGCTGGGTTGGGGCTGGGCTGGGTTGGGGCTGGGTTGGGGCTGGGTTAGGGCTGGGTTGGGGCTGGGCTGGGTTGGGGCTGGGTTGGGGCTGGGTTGGGGCTGGGGCTGGGTTAGGGCTGGGTTGGGGCTGGGCTGGGTTGGGGCTGGGTTGGGGCTGGGGTTGGGGCTGGGTTGGGGCTGGGTTGGGGCTGGGTTGGGGCTGGGCGGGGCTGGGTTGGGGCTGGGTTGGGGCTGGGTTGGGGCTGTGTTGGGGCTTGGTTGGGGTTGGGGCTGGGCTGTGTTGGGGCTGTGTTGGGGCTGTGTTGGGGCTGGGTTGGGGCTGGGGTTGGGGCTGGGTTGGGGTTGGGGTTGGGGCTGTGTTGGGGCTGGGTTGGGGTTGGGCTGGGTTGGGGCTGTGTTGGGGCTGGGTTAGGGCTGGGCTGTGTTGGGGCTGGGTTAGGGCTGGGCTGTGTTGGGGCTGGGTTGGGACTGGGTTGGGACTGGGTTAGGGCTGGGTTGGGGCTGGGGTTGGGGCTGGGGTTGGGGCTGGGTTGGGGCTGGGTTAGGGCTGGGTTAGGGCTGGGGTTGGGACTGGGTTAGGGCTGGGGTTGGGTCTGGGCTGTGTTGGGTCTGGGTTAGGGCTGGGTTGGGGCTGGGTTGGGGCTGGGTTAGGGCTGGGATAGGGCAGGGCTGTGTTGGGGCTGGGTTAGGGGCTGGGTTGGGGCTGAGTTGGGGCTGGGTTGGTGCTGGGTTGGTGCTGGGTTGGGGCTGGGCTAGGGTTGGGGCTGGGCTGGGCTAGGGTTGGGGCTAGGTTTGGGTTGGGGCTGGGGTTGAGCTGGGGCTGGGTTGGGCCTGGGTTTGGGTTGGGGCTGGGTTGGGGCTGGGTTTGGGTTGGGGCTGGGGCTGGGTTGGGGCTGGGTTGGGTTTGGGTTGGGGTTGGGGCCTGGGTTGGGGCTGGGTTTGGGTTGGGGCTGGGTTGGGGCTGGGGCTGGGTTGGGACTGGGTTGGGACTGGGTTGGGGCTGGGTTTGGGTTGGGGCTGGGGCTGGGCTAGGGTTGGGCTGGGACAGGGTAGCCCTTCACTTCAACAGGACAGGAATGCCCAGGGTTGCACATTTATGGTACATTTCATAAAATGCCCAGGTTTTCCTGCTGATTTCCTCGCTCGTCTGACTGGGATTCCTGGAAAACATGGGATTATTTCACGGATATGTGCAACCCTTGGAGCAGCTGATACGGAGGCTCTGCCAGACTGGCAGCTCAGCTGCTGGGTATTTACAAACATCGTTCCTCCTGCCCACTGTCCAACTGTCTGTCCATCTTCATGTCCTGAAGGAAGGTCTAATTCCTAACCTGTCTGTCTTCATGTCCTGAAGGAAGGTCTAATTCCTAACCTGTCTGTCTTCATGTCCTGAAGGAAGGTCTAATTCCTAACCTGTCTGTCTTCATGTCCTGAAGGAAGGTCTAATTCCTAACCCGTCTGTCTTCATAGAACAGGCTAGGCTAACTATACTAGTTATAGAACAGGCTAGGCTAACTATACTAGTTATAGAACAGGCTAGGCTAACTATACTAGTTATAGAACAGGCTAGGCTAACTATACTAGTTATAGAACAGGCTAGGCTAACTATACTAGTTACAGAACAGGCTAGGCTAACTATTCTGGTTACAGAACAGGCTAGGCTAACTATACTAGTTATAGAACAGGCTAGGCTAACTATACTGGTTATAGAACAGGCTAGGCTAACTACACTGGTTATAGAACAGGCTAGGCTACCTATACTAGTTATAGAACAGGCTAGGCAACCTATACTGGTTATAGAACAGGCTAGGCTAACTATACTAGTTATAGAACAGGCTAGACTAACTATACTGGTTATAGAACAGGCTAGAGTAACTACACTAGTTATAGAACAGGCTAGGCTAACTATACTAGTTATAGAACAGGCTAGGCTAACTATACTAGTTATAGAACAGGCTAGGCTAACTACACTGGTTATAGAAAAGGCTAGGCTACCTATACTAGTTATAGAACAGGCTAGGCTAACTATACTAGTTATAGAACAGGCTAGGCTAACTATACTGGTTATAGAACAGGCTAGGCTACCTATACTGGTTATAGAACAGGCTAGGCTACCTATACTAGTTATAGAACAGGCTAGGCTACCTATACTAGTTATAGAACAGGCTAGGCTACCTATACTGGTTATAGAACAGGCTAGGCTACCTATACTAGTTATAGAACAGGCTAGGCTACCTATATGAGTTAAAGAACAGGCTAGGCTAACTATACTACTTATAGAACAGGCTATGCTAACTATACTAGTTATAGAACAGGCTAGGCTAACTATACTGGTTATAGAACAGGCTAGGCTACCTATACTGGTTATAGAACAGGCTAGGCTACCTATACTGGTTATAGAACAGGCTAGGCTACCTTCACTGGTTATAGAACAGGCTAGGCTAACTACACTAGTTATTGAACAGGCTAGGCTAACTATACTAGTTATATAACAGGCTAGGCTAACTATACTAGTTATAGAACAGGCTTGGCTAACTACACTGGTTATAGAACAGGCTAGGCTACCTATACTAGTTATAGAACAGGCTAGGCTACCTATACTGGTTATAGAACAGGCTAGGCTACCTTCACTGGTTATAGAACAGGCTAGGCTAACTACACTAGTTATAGAACAGGCTAGGCTAACTATACTAGTTATTGAACAGGCTAGGCTAACTATACTAGTTATAGAACAGGCTAGGCTAACTACACTGGTTATAGAACAGGCTAGAGTAACTACACAGGTTATGGAACAGGCTAGGCTAACTACACTGGTTATAGAATAGGCTAGGCTAACTATACTAGTTATAGAACAGGCTAGAGTAACTATACTAGTTATAGAACAGGCTAGGCTAACTATACTAGTTATAGAACAGGCTAGGCTACCTATACTAGTTATAGAACAGGCTAGGCTACCTATACTAGTTGTAGAACAGGCTAGGCTAACTATACTAGTTATAGAACAGGCTAGGCTAACTATACTAGTTATAGAACAGGCTAGGCTAACTACACTAGTTATTGAACAGGCTAGGCTAACTATACTAGTTATAGAACAGGCTAGGCTAACTACACTAGTTATAGAACAGGCTAGGCTAACTATACTAGTTATAGAACAGGCTAGGCTCACTATACTGGTTATAGAACACACTAGGCTAACTGTGCTAGTTATAGAACAGGCTAGGCTACCTATACTAGTTATAGAACAGGCTAGGCTAACTATACTGGTTATAGAACAGGCTAGGCTAACTGTACTAGTTATAAAACAGGCTAGGCTACCTATACTAGTTATAGAACAGGCTAGGCTACCTATACTGGTTATAGGACAGGATAGGCTACCTATACTGGTTATAGAACAGGCTAGGCTACCTATACTAGTTATAGAACAGGCTAGGCTTCCTATACTAGTTATAGAACAGGCTAGGCTACCTACACTGGTTATGGAATAGACTAGTCTAACTATACTGGTTATAGAACAGGCTAGGCTACCTACACTAGTTATTGAACAGGCTAGGCTAACTATACTAGTTATAGAACAGGCTAGGCTAACTATACTAGTTATAGAACAGGCTTGGCTAACTACACTGGTTATAGAACAGGCTAGGCTACCTATACTGGTTATAGAACAGGCTAGGCTACCTTCACTGGTTATAGAACAGGCTAGGCTAACTACACTAGTTATAGAACAGGCTAGGCTATTTATACTAGTTATTGAACAGGCTAGGCTAACTATACTAGTTATAGAACAGGCTAGGCTAACTATACTAGTTATAGAACAGGCTAGGCTACCTATACTAGTTATAGAACAGACTAGGCTACCTATACTAGTTGTAGAACAGGCTAGGCTAACTATACTAGTTATAGAACAGGCTAGGCTAACTATTCTAGTTATAGAACAGGCTAGGCTAACTACACTAGTTATTGAACAGTCTAGGCTAACTATACTAGTTATAGAACAGGCTAGGCTAACTATACTAGTTATAGAACAGGCTAGGCTACCTATACTAGTTATAGAACAGGCTAGGCTACCTATACTAGTTATAGAACAGGCTAGGCTACCTATACTAGTTATAGAACAGGCTAGGCTACCTACACTAGTTATAGAACAGGCTAGGCTACCTATACTAGTTATAGAACAGGCTAGGCTACCTATACTTGTTATAGAACAGGCTAGGCTACCTACACTAGTTATAGAACAGGCTAGGCTACCTATACTAGTTATAGAACAGGCTAGGCTAACTATACTGGTTATAGAACAGGCTAGGCTAACTGTACTAGTTATAGAACAGGCTAGGCTACCTATACTGGTTATAGAAGAGGCTACCTATACTAGTTATAGAACAGGCTAGGCTACCTATACTGGTTATAGGACAGGATAGGCTACCTATACTAGTTATAGAACAGGCTAGGCTACCTATACTAGTTGTAGAACAGGCTAGGCTTCCTATACTAGTTATAGAACAGGCTAGGCTACCTACACTGGTTATGGAATAGACTAGTCTAACTATACTGGTTATAGAACAGGCTAGGCTACCTACACTACTTATACAGTAGACTAGTCTAACTATACTGGTCTTCCCTGTGGCTCAGTTGGTAGATTATGGTGTTTGCAATGCCAGCATGCTGTGTGCAACGCCAGGGTTGTGGGTTCCATTCCCACGGGGGGCCAGTACAAAAATATATATATATTCATGTAATGTATGTGTTCACTACTGTAAGTTACTCTGGATAAGAGCGTCTGCTAAATGACTAAAATGTAAATGTATACTGGTTATAGACTAGTCTAACTACACTAGTTATAGGCTAGGCTACCTATAATAGTTATAGGCTAGGCTAACTACACTAGTTATAGAACAGGCTAGGCTACCTATAATAGTTATAGAAAAGGCTAGGCTAACTACACTAGTTATAGAACAGGCTAGGCTACCTATACTAGTTATAGAACAGGCTAGGCTAACTATGCTGGTTATAGAACAGGCTAGGCTAACTGTACTAGTTATAGAACAGGCTAGGCTACCTACACTAGTTATAGAACAGGCTAGGCTACCTATACTGGTTATAGAACAGGCTAGGCTAACTATACTAGTTATAGAACAGGCTAGGCTAACTATACTAGTTATAGAACAGGCTAGGCTACCTATACTGGTTATAGAACAGGCTAGGCTACCTATACTGGTTATAGAACAGGCTAGGCTACCTATACTGGTTATAGAACAGGCTAGGCTAACTATACTGGTTATAGAACAGGCTAGGCTAACTATACTGGTTATATAACAGGCTAGGCTAACTATACTGGTTATAGAACAGGCTAGGCTAACTATACTGGTTAAATAACAGGCTAGGCTAACTATAGTGGTTATAGAACAGGCCAGGCTACCTATACTAGTTATAGAACAGGCTAGGCTACCTATACTAGTTATAGAACAGGCTAGGCTACCTACACTAGTTATAGAACAGGCTAGGCTACCTATACTAGTTATAGAACAGGCTAGGCTACCTATACTTGTTATAGAACAGGCTAGGCTACCTACACTAGTTATAGAACAGGCTAGGCTACCTATACTAGTTATAGAACAGGCTAGGCTAACTATACTGGTTATAGAACAGGCTAGGCTAACTGTACTATTTATAGAACAGGCTAGGCTACCTATACTGGT
>NC_059470.1:37307500-37320000 GCF_905237065.1 Salmo salar
GACTGACTGGCTGACACTCTGACTGACTGGCTGGCTGACTGACTGGCTGACTGGCTGGCTGACTGGCTGGCTGACCCTGACTGACTGGCTGGCCTGCTCTGACTGGCTGACTGGTGCTGACTGGCTGACTGGCTGGCTGGCTGGCTGGCTGACTGGCTGACTGGCTGGCTGGCTGACTGGCTGGCTGACTGGCTGACAAACTGACTGACTGACAAACTGACTGACTGACTGGCTGACTGACTGGCTGACTGGCTGACTGACTGACTGGCTGACTGACTGGCTGACTGGCTGGCTGGCTGACTGGCTGGCTGGCTGGCTGACTGACTGGCTGACTGACTGGCTGACTGGCTGACTGACTGGCTGACTGACTGGCTGACAGACTGACTGACTGGCTGACAGACTGACTGACTGACTGGCTGACAAACTGACTGGCTGACTGACTGACTGACTGGCTGACTGACTGACTGGCTGACTGGCTGACTGGCTGACTGACTGGCTGACTGGCTGGCTGACTGGCTGACTGGCTGGCTGGCTGGCTGACTGACAGACTGGCTGGCTGGCTGACTGACTGGCTGACTGACTGGCTGACTGACTGACTAACTGACTGACTGACTGGCAAACTGACTGACTGACTAACTGACTGACTGACTGACTGACTGACTGACTGGCTGACTGACTGATAGGCTGACTGACTGACTGGACCTATAAAACACTTGACATTAGGAATTGGTGCCCTCACCATCACCCAGCTTGGATCGATAACACACTGCTGGGAATCATTTATTAGAGAAGAAACTTAAGTGGGCGCTTCATTACACACACACACACACACACACACACACACACACACACACACACACACACACACACACACACACACACACACACACACACACACACACACACACACACACACACACACACACACACACACACACACACACACACACACACACACACCTAATGAAGTTTGGTATTTTAAACACTATGTGGCTGGTGCAGGACTAATGATGGTGTTGCCACTGTGATTCAGTAAGTTAGTTTTAATAACAGAAGACCTGCTCTTTATTTAGCCTCCAGTCCAACTGAAATGGCCATCTCGTTAGGGACTTCACAAAGCATTAAGAAAACAGCATAGGAGCCCTCTGTCTGCCTCATCTTGAAAATATTAACTATTGTAGAATTATTTCATTCAAATTACAAAGGTTGAACAATAATGATTAATTGGTCTATAATTTTATTAGTCCTATATACGATTGCCTCCTCTTAATATACTATAAAATCTATTTTAAAAGATAAATAAATATAAATAATTTAATGACCATAATAATGTCACCTAAAGCTGTTTTTCCAGCTTCAGGAGAGTTTTTAATTTTCTTTGTAAAGAGTAGACATGGTGGGGACGTGGTGTGTAGAGAGTAGACATGGTGTGTAGAGAGTAGACATGGTGAGGACATGGTGTGTAGAGAGTAGACATGGTGTGTAGAGAGTAGACATGGTTGGGACATGGTGTGTAGAGAGTAGACATGGTGAGGACATGGTGTGTAGAGAGTAGACGTGGTGTGTAGAGAGTAGACATGGTGTGTAGAGAGTAGACATGGTGTGTAGAGAGTAGACATGGTGTGTAGAGAGTAGACATGGTGGGGACGTGGTGTGTAGAGAGTAGACATGGTGTGTAGAGAGTAGACATGGTGGGGACGTGGTGTGTAGAGAGTAGACATGGTGTGTAGAGAGTAGACATGGTGAGGACATGGTGTGTAGAGAGTAGACGTGGTGTGTAGAGAGTTGACATGGTGAGGACATGGTTTGTAGAGAGTAGACATGGTGGGGACGTGGTGTGTAGAGAGTAGACATGGTGGGGACGTGGTGTGTAGAGAGTAGACATGGTGAGGATGTGGTGTGTAGAGAGTAGACATGGTGTGTAGAGAGTAGACATGGTGTGTAGAGAGTAGACATGGTGTGTAGAGAGTAGACATGGTGAGTAGAGAGTAGACATGGTGAGTAGAGAGTAGACATGGTGTGTAGAGAGTAGACATGGTGTGTAGAGAGTAGACATGGTGAGGACATGGTGTGTAGAGAGTAGACATGGTGTGTAGAGAGTAGACATGGTTGGGACATGGTGTGTAGAGAGTAGACATGGTGAGGACATGGTGTGTAGAGAGTAGACGTGGTGTGTAGAGAGTAGACATGGTGTGTAGAGAGTAGACATGGTGTGTAGAGAGTAGACATGGTGGGGACGTGGTGTGTAGAGAGTAGACATGGTGTGTAGAGAGTAGACATGGTGGGGACGTGGTGTGTAGAGAGTAGACATGGTGTGTAGAGAGTAGACATGGTGAGGACATGGTGTGTAGAGAGTAGACGTGGTGTGTAGAGAGTTGACATGGTGAGGACATGGTTTGTAGAGAGTAGACATGGTGGGGACGTGGTGTGTAGAGAGTAGACATGGTGGGGACGTGGTGTGTAGAGAGTAGACATGGTGAGGATGTGGTGTGTAGAGAGTAGACATGGTGTGTAGAGAGTAGACATGGTGTGTAGAGAGTAGACATGGTGTGTAGAGAGTAGACATGGTGAGTAGAGAGTAGACATGGTGAGTAGAGAGTAGACATGGTGTGTAGAGAGTAGACATGGTGTGTAGAGAGTAGACATGGTGTGTAGAGAGTAGACATGGTGTGTAGAGAGTAGACATGGTGTGTGGAGAGTAGACATGATGTGTAGAGAGTAGACATGGTGTGTAGAGAGTAGACATGGTGGGGACGTGGTGTGTAGAGAGTAGACATGGTGTGTAGAGAGTAGACATGGTGAGTAGAGAGTAGACATGGTGTGTAGAGAGTAGACATGGTGTGTAGAGAGTAGACATGGTGAGTAGAGAGTAGACATGGTGTGTAGAGAGTAGACGTGGTGTGTAGAGAGTAGACATGGTGAGGACGTGGTGTGTAGCGAGTAGACATGGTGTGTAGAGAGTAGACATGGTGTGTAGAGAGTAGACATGGTGAGGACATGGTGTGTAGAGAGTAGACATGATGTGTAGAGAGTAGACATGGTGTGTAGAGAGTAGACATGGTGTGTAGAGAGTAGACGTGGTGTGTAGAGAGTAGACATGGTGGGGACATGGTGTGCAGAGAGTAGACATGGTGTGTAGAGAGTAGACATGGTGTGTAGAGAGTAGACATGGCGAGGACATGGTGTGTAGAGAGTAGACATGGTGTGTACAGAGTAGACATGGTGTGTAGAGAGTAGACATGGTGGGGACATGGTGTGTAGAGAGTAGACATGGTGAGGACATGGTGTGTAGAGAGTAGACATGGTGTGTAGAGAGTAGACATGGTGTGTAGAGAGTAGACGTGGTGTGTAGAGAGTAGACGTGGTGTGTAGAGAGTAGACATGGTGTGTAGAGAGTAGACATGGTGGGGACATGGTGTGTAGAGAGTAGACATGGTGAGGACATGGTGTGTAGAGAGTAGACATGGTGTGTAGAGAGTAGACATGGTGTGTAGAGAGTAGACATGGTGTGTAGAGAGTAGACGTGGTGTGTAGAGAGTAGATGTGGTGTGTAGAGAGTAGACATGGTGGGGACATGGTGTGTAGAGAGTAGACATGGTGTGTAGAGAGTAGACATGGTGAGGACATGGTGTGTAGAGAGTAGACATGGTGTGTAGACAGTAGACATGGTGTGTAGAGAGTAGACATGGTGTGTAGAGAGTAGACATGGTGTGTGGAGAGTAGACATGGTGAGGACATGGTGTGTAGAGAGTAGACATGGTGGGGATGTGGTCTGTAGAGAGTAGACATGGTGGGGACGTGGTGTGTAGAGAGTAGACATGGTGGGGACATGGTCTGTAGAGAGTAGACATGGTGGGGACGTGGTGTGTAGAGAGTAGACATGGTGTGTAGAGAGTAGACATGGTGTGTAGAGAGTAGACATGCTGTGTAGAGAGTAGACATGGTGTGTAGAGAGTAGACATGGTGGGGACGTGGTGTTAGACAAAATGTAAAACTACAGTTTAAACTTCCTTTATACTTCACAGCACCCTTTTCAAATTAAAACATATTTCACACGCATGCACCCCACCCATTCCTCAAAATCTGTTTCGTTTGGGCTTTTTCTGTTAGGTTTTGATAGCCCAAGTCGATGCAAATAAGTTTTCCCCCCTCTCTTTTGTTTCGTTCTCGGTGAGAGAAAACTGTAAAAAAAAATCCACTGGTTCAGTGAAAACGATCGTCTCACTCCAGTCTCCTGCTCTTAGTCAGGCAAAATATTCCAGACTTCAAAAGGAAAGCGTTGCCTACCAAGACCATTTCAGTGTCCCAGCCCTCCTTTTCCCGACCAGCCTTTCCTAGCCCAAACCAGCTCCCCTCCTAACCCCAACCAGCACCTCCTAGCCCAGACCAGCCCCTCCTAACTGCATCCAGCCCCTCCTAGCCCCGATCAGCCCTTCCTAGCCCCGACCAGCCTTTCCTAGCCCAAACCAGCTCCCCTCCTAACCCCAACCAGACCCAACCAGCCCCGTCCAGCCCCTCCTAACTGCATCCAGCCCCTCCTAGCCCCGATCAGCCCCTCCTAACTGCATCCAGCCCCTCCCAGCCCCGTCCAGCCCCTCCTAACTGCATCCAGCCCCTCCTAGCCCCGATCAGCCTCTCCTACCCCAACTAACCCCTCATTTCTGGAGTCTACCTACTTTACAAAAAAACACTGAAAATGCATAAGACCTGAAGATAAGAAAACATGTGACGTGACGTAAGTAACTCAAAGGGTTTTGGAGTCGGGTGACATTGTGCCTTGGAAGGTTTGTCTGCTGCATTAACGGTGTGATACAACTAGGATTTCATGGATATTTTTGGAGAGGGGGGAGATAACTGTATTTATGGAATCAACATCTAGGAGTTGTACGGTCTGGAGTTTGAGGCATGGATGTATACCTTAGTTCATTGTGGGATTATATTATTCTGTCAATGAGCAATAGAGTAGCACACACACACACACACACACACCACATTATACAGCTACAGTGGCTTGCGGAAGTATTCAACCCCCTTGGCATTTTCCCTATTTTATTGCCTTACAACCTGGAATTAAAATAGATTTTTGGGGGGTTTGTATCATTTGATTTACACAACATGCCTACCACTTTGAAGATGAAAAATACAACAAGAAATAAAACAAAAAAACTGAAAACTTCAGCGTGCATAACTATTCACCCCCCCCCCAAAGTCAATACTTTGTAGAGCCACCTTTTGCAGCAATTACAGCTGCAAGTCTCTTGGGATATGTCTCTATAAGCTTGGCGCATCTAGCCACTGGGATTTTTGCCCATTCTTCAAGGCAAAACTGCTCCAGCTCCTTCAAGTTGGATGGGTTCCGCTGGCATACAGCAATCTTTAAGTCATACCACAGATTCGCAATTGGATTGAGATCTGGGCTTTGACTAGGCCATTCCAACACATTTAAATGTTTCCCCTTACACCACTCAAGTGTTGCTTTAGCACTATGCTTAGGGTCATTGTCCTGCTGGAAGGTGAACCTCCGTCACAGTCTCAAATCTATGGAAGACTGAAACAGGTTTCCCTCAAGAATTGTATGTATTTAGCATCATCCATCACTCCTTCAATTCTGACCAGTTTCCCAGTCCCTGACGATGAAAAACATCCCCACAGCATGGATGATCTTCTCGGGGTGATGAAAGGTGTTGGGTTTGCGCCAGACATTGCGTTTTCCTTGTTGGCCAAAAAGCTCAATTTTCGTCTCATCTGACCAGAGTACCTTCTTCCATATGTTTGGAGAGTCTCCCACATGCTTTTTGGCATTTTTTTCTATTATCTTTTTTTTTGTGCATTTTTTTCCTTTTTTTTCTGTAAGCAATGTTTTTTTTCTGGCCACTCTTCCGTTAAGCCCAGCTCTGTGGAGTGGAGTGTACAGCTTAAAGGGGTCCAATGGACTGATACTCCAATCTCCGCTGTGGAGCTTTGCAGCTCCTTCAGGGTTATCTTTGGTCTCTTTGTTGCCTCTCTGATTAATGCCCTCCTTGCCTGGTCCGTGAGTTTTGGTGGGCGGCCCTCTCTTGGCAGGTTTGTTGTTGTGCCATAATCTTTCAATTATTTTTAATAATGGATTTAATGGTGCTTCGTGGGATGTTCAAAGTTTCAGATATTTTTTTATAACCCAACCCTGATCTGTTCTTCTCCACAACTTTGGCCCTGACCTGTTTGGAGAGCTCCTTGGACTTCATGGTGCCCCCTTGCTTAATGGTGTTGCAGACTCTGGGGCCTTTCAGAAAAGGTGAATATATACTGAGATCATGTGACAGATCATGTGACACTTCGATTGCACACAGGTGGACTTTATTTAAATAATTATGTGACTTCTGAAGGTAATTGGTTGCACCAGATCTTATTTAGGGGCTTCATAGCAAATGGGGTGAAAACATGTGCACTCACCACTTTTCTGTTTTTTATTTATTTTGATTTTATTTTATTTTTTTATAAAAAAATATATATTTCACTCCTCCAATTTGGACTATTTTGTGTATGTCCATTACATGAAATCCAAATAAAAATCTATTTAAATTACAGGTTGTAATGCAACAAAATCGGAAAAACGGTTGTCGTAGTGAATGGACCAAGGCGCAGCGGGTCGAGTGCTCATCTTAACTTTATTAGTGAACACTTAAATAAACAAAACAAGAAACGAACGAACTAACAGTCTTGCAGGCTAAATACAGCAGTGCTAAGAACTCCGGGCAGTAGGCCGTCTCTCTACGGGGCACTGTCGCCGGAAGCTCTGGACGAGGCACTGTTGCCGGACACTCAGGATGAGGCATTCTTGCCGTAAGTTCTGGACGAGGCACTGTTGCCGGAAGTTCTGGACGAGGCACTGTTGCCGGACACTCTGGACGAGGTACTGTCGTCGGAAGCTCGGGACTGGTCTGACGTACTGGAAGCCTGATGCGTGGGGCTGGTACTGGCGGTACCAGATTGGAGACATGCACCTCAGGGCTAGTGTGAGGAGCGGGAACAGGATACACTGGGCCGTGAAGCATTACTGGCGGTCTGGAGCATACAACCCCTACGGCCTGAGTGCTCACTCGAGCATGGCACTTGTGAGGGGCTGAAATCATTTTCACTGGACTGTTCGTGCACATAGGCGAGATCGTGCGCACTTCCGCATAGTACGGTGCTCCTCTGATCCTCTGTTCCCCATAATAATCACAGATAGTTGGCTCAGGTCTACTGCCTGCCTTTGCCAAACTACCCGTGTGCCCCCCCAAAACATTTTTGGGGGGCTGCCTCTCCGGCTTCCTTGCCAGCCGTGTTCCCCTGTATCGTTCCCGGTCCTCTTCAGCCTTTTTCCATGGTCCCACTCCGGCTAATATCTCCTCCCAAGTCTAAAACTCCCGATAGTCCACCTGCTGCTCCTTTCTCCGCTGCTTGGTCCGTTGGAGGTGGGAGGTTCTGTCACGGTCATCGTAGTGAATGGACCAAGGCGCAGCGGGTCGAGTGCTCATCTTAACTTTATTAGTGAACACTTAAATAAACAAAACAAGAAACGAACGAACTAACAGTCTTGCAGGCTAAATACAGCAGTGCTAAGAACAACCTCCCACAATACCCATAACAAACATACTCCTAAAAATAGGACCTTCAATCAGAGGCAACGATAACCAGCGGCCTCCAATTGAAGGCTCCAATCCCAATTACCTAAACATAGATCTAAATACCCTAGAACAGACATAGAACTATACAACATAGAACTAAACCAAAAACCCCGGAATACATCAATCAAACGCCCCTCTACATAAACACACACTCAAAACCATATAAAACAAATACCCCCTGCTACATCCTGACCAAACTATAATAACAAATAACCCCTTTACTGGTCAGGACGTGACAGGATGAATACTTTTACAAGGCGCTGTAGTTCAGGGACATTTTTAAGAACCAACCTTCCAACCACAAAACTGTAAGATGGAAGCCTTCAATATCAGGAGAAAGATTCAGAACCAGACATGATACATTACAGAGAGAGAGAGAGAGAGAGAGAGAGAGAGAGAAAATGGTTACAGGTTAAATAATGCAAACAGATGAATACAATCGAGGATTAATGATCCGCAATATTTAAACAATGTATAGAGCGACAGAGTACTGAAGGGAGACGCCAGTAACCCGGGTCTGCATTCCAAATGGCACCCTGTTCCCTATAAAGTGCATTGCTTTTGACCAGGGCCCAAGCACGTAACACTCAAAGTACTGAGAAGAAAATAGAGACAGAAAATAACGTAACTTTTTAGATAACGACTTAAAGAAAAACCTCCAACACTCAATTTAATTTTAGGGTTGCAGTCTCACTGTACAATCTACTACATCATTATTAAATACCTCTTAGGTTAGGTTAACTATTTATTTAAACGCAGACCAATGAATGCATCTTCGCATTTGGGCGGCAGGTAGCCTAGTGGTTAGAGTGTTGGACTAGTAACCTGAAAGGTTGCAAGATCGAATTCGCGAGCTGACAAGCTAAAAATCTGCCCCTGAACAAGGCAGTTAACTCACTGTTCTTAGGCCGTCGTTGAAAATAAGAATTTGTTTTTATTAACTGACTTGCCCTAGTTAAAGAAAGGACTAGGCAATGCATTCTCAACCACAATACATTCTCAACCACAATACATTCTCAACCACAATGCATTCTCAACCACAATACATTCTCAACCACAATGCATTCTCAACCACAATACATTCTCAACCACAATGCATTCTCAACCACAATACATTCTCAATAGGTCTTGCATGAGCTTGATTTCATCAAGCCATATTTAACTTGGCAGAAACTCCTGGGGAGGAAATTTCCACAAGAAGCAAAATATTATGAGATCATCCCTTGGTACAAAATGAACACTTCAAAAAGTACACGAATGAATTTGAGGGGCAGTAAAAGTGTCATTCGTAATGTTCATCACTTGTGAACTTCTGACGTGTTTTCACAGCTCCCATGGTGTGGCTGATGGCTGAACGGGGGCGGTAGTTGAGGGACAACTGTAGGACGAATAAAATAAAATCTCTGTTCTTTCTCACTCAGACTCACTGCTGTACGACATCTATAAGTCTATAATATAAATGTTGAAATATGTCTAAATCACCCTAAAGTATATATATTTTTTTTAAATAGTTGTGAAGCTCAACAAAGTCCACTTGTAGAAGTTTGAATCACGGCGTGCGAAGAGTGTGAGATCTGAATCCTAGATCTGTTGCTGTAGTTTGGTATTTTACCCTTCAAGAAATTCTGTCATACAGCAGTGAGTCAGAGACGTCTACCGTAAACTCTTTACCCTTCGAGAAAAAAGGGTGACCTCTGCTAGATTCAATTTTATTCATCCTACATTCATTTTTTTTTCTTAGATCTAATGATTTCCTTTTTGCTACGCACCACATTTCAACGTTGATGAATCGTAGGGTTAAAAATGGAATGTTTTCTACCCAACCGAACTAGCCTGTTACAGTACTGTTGGGTTGGCTGTCTGGGGTTGAATCTCAAATGGTACTATTTTCCCTACGTAGTGCACTACCGTAGGGCTCTGGTCAAAAGTAGTGCACTATATAGAGAATAGGGTGTTATTTGGAACGCACACTGGCTTGTATGTACGCTCTGCTGCCCTCAGGACCTTGAGACCTTGGACAGATTGTGTTTCTTCCTACTCTCTCTGCTTTTCTCATTCCAACCTGATACACTTTGTCTTAGTTTCCTTCTAACCAGGACCTCTTCTCATGAGTTATAGCTAAAGTGAGCGATTAAGACGAACGTGTAGGTCATGTCAATGTAATAATGTAAAAAGAAATCTCTATTATAGGTTTGGAATGCCATAAGGCAGCTTATCGAGACCGTTTAACCCCTTGTGTTGTCTTAAGGGTCAAAAAATGTCCCGCCACTATGTTTAACAGGAGAGAAAAACCCACTAAATGATATTATTTCAACTTGAAATTTGATTACTTTTCCTAGTGACCCCAACATTAGAAAAAGTGAAACATCGCCTTTGTTCATATTTCCATGAAAGCTATACACCACCAGGGTATAAAGATTGTCTTAGGGTCATTTTTGACCCGGTAGTTATAAAATAATTTGCACACCACAAAGAACACACAACACACACACACACACACACACACACACACACACACACACACACACACACACAAAATGAGAAATGTATCATGTGTGCTACTGATTGAGCAAGTCTACACAGGGAAGCCGACCAGTGGAGGCCCAGAGAGGAACCAGGGGATGCGGGTTCTTCTTGATGTGACAGATGGACTGAGGAGGCACAATGTCATGTGTGACAATTTCTTCACCTCTTATGAACTCAGCCAGCAGCTCCTGAAGAGGAAGATCACCATGGTTGGCACAGTTAGAAAGAACAAGCCTGAGCTCCTCCCTGCACTCCTCGCAACAAGGGGGAGAGAGGCCTTCTCATCAAAGTTTGCCTTCACTCCCATCACCACTCTAGTTTCTTACCTCCCAAAGAGGAACAAGAATGTGGTCCTCCTGAGCACACTGCACAAAACAGCTGAGATCAGTGACCGTGAGAACAGGAAGCTAGCCATCATCCTGGACTACAACCACAACAAAGGAGGTGTGGACAACCTGGACAAGGAGATTGGAACTTACAGCTGCAGGAGGATGACTGCCCGCTGGTCCCTGGTCATCTTTCATAACATCATTGATGTGTCCTCATATAATGCCTTCGTGATATGGAACAAGATCAACCCTACCTGGATGCCTGATAAGCGGAACAAGAGGAGGGTGTTCCTGGAGCAGCTGGGAAAGGCACTTGTAACCCCACACATTCAAAGAATCGAGCGCCTCCCCTGCACAGCAGCCTCTGCAGCGCTTGTGAAAGCTGTTCAGGGGCCTGAATCTTGTCCTGATCCACCTGAGGCTGCAGCTGGGGCAGGCAAGAGATGCCAATTCTGCCCCCCAAAGAAGGACTGTAAAACAAGTACTGTGTGCTGTACATGTGAGGAATACATCTGCAAAGTCCATGCACACACACACACACACACACACACACACACACACTTGCATACTGTCCTACATGTGCTAATTAGAGTTGATTGATTTATGTTCTTCATGTTTTTGTTTTGTATCTATTATCTTATTCTTATTTATTGTTGATGTTTATACACCTTGTGGGTGGGGGCAATGGTTAATAAAATGGGGGAAGACTAGTATTTTGTAGTTTAATTCCTCATTGTACAGTATATACAAATATATCACTATCTTGCCAAAAACGTTCAAGACTGCTTGTTTCCCTTCAATAAAATGCATTCAAAACTACTTTCTGCACATTTCTGCTACTTTCTTAGGCTATACAAGTGCACTCTCTTGCTAAAACAGTAATGTTTACACCTATGCAGTACCTTTAGCAATAATAATAATAATAATGTACCTCTACTTTAGTAAAGAAAACAATTATGACATATGTGTTGTAATTAAAACGAGTGGAGACAACTGATTAAATGCAGCCTTTCTGCATTGTGAAGAGGGAAAACCCAGATATTCACAAAGTTTGTGATGAATGGGAAGTTGTTTCGTAATACAACATAGATTTGGGGTTTAGAATTAAATTAAGCTATCTTTATTTTAGGGGTTTAGCGATGGCGGGTCATTTTTGACACTTAGGACAAGGGGTGTATACAGAATGTTAAGAGAACACAAGGGTTAATTAACCTCTACAGGATCATAGGCTAATGTGATTAGCATGAGGTTGTAAGTAACAAGACAATTTCCCAAGGCATAGACATATCTGATTTTGGCAGAAAGCTTAAATTCTTGTTAACCTAACTGCACTGTCCAGTTTACAGTAGCTATTACAATGAAATAATACCATGATTTTGTTTGAGGAGAGTGCACAGTCATAAACTTGAAAAGTTATTGATAAACTAATTAGGCACATTTGAACAGAAATGCAATGGTTCATTGGATCAGTCTAAAAGTTTGCACATACACTGCTGCCTTCTAGTGGCCAAAATCTAAATTGCGCCTGGGCTGGAATAATTCATTATGGCCTTTCTCTTGCATTTCAAAGATGATGGTACAAAAAAATACAAAATAACACATGGTTTTTTCTTTGTATTATATTTTACCAGATCTAATGTGTAATATTCTCCTATATTCATTTCACATTTTCACAAACTTCAAAGTGTTTCCTTTCAAATGGTATCAAGAATATGCATTTCCTTGCTTCAGGTCCTGAGCTACAGGAAGTTAGATTTGAGGTATGTCATTCTAGGCCTTTCTAAATGCTAATGTTCTAATTTCAAACTGTGGTTGATCAGGTAGGTAACATGTGCTCTGCATGGCTGTGGGCAGAAAGTTCCATCTGATGTACACTTTAAAACAAAACAACATTATTTGTAATTAAAATGGTAATAATGTCATATCGTGAACATTGGAGTTAAATTCTTAACTATAGTAAAACCTAATATTACGGGTATAGTTACTATTAAGGGTA
>NC_059470.1:37325000-37332500 GCF_905237065.1 Salmo salar
ATTAAACTTCAAACAAACCAGGGTGCTATTTGATTAGGCTGAACTCTGTGATCAATAAATCCTGTTTAATGTGTGTGAGAGAGAGAGAGACAGAGAGAGAGAATAGAGAGACAGAGAGAGAGAGAGAGAGAGAGAGAGAGAGAGAGAGAGGGAGAGAGACAGAGAGAGAGAGAGACAGAGAGAGAGAATAGAGAGACAGAGAGAGAGAGAGAGAGAGAGAGAGAGAGAGAGACAGAGAGAGAGAATAGAGAACAGAGAGAGAGAGAGAGAGAGAGAGGGGGGGAGAGAGAGGGGGAGAGAGAGAGGAGAGAGAGAGAGAGAGAGAGAGAGAGAGAGAGAGAGAGAGAGAGAGAGGGAGAGAGAGAGAGAGGGAGAGAGAGAGAGGGAGAGAGAGAGAGAGAGAGTCCACTCTGTACTGTGTCTGTCTGTCTGTCTGTGTGTCTGGACTGTAAAGTAATACAACACCTTCCATAGCGGAATCACTGAAGCCTTTATAATATGGACCTGACAGTGTCTCAAATTACACCCTATTCCTTATTTAGTGCACTACTTTAGACCAGAGCCCCATAGGCCCTCTCTCCTCATGGACCCTCTCTCCCCATTGGACCTCTCTCCCCATGGGCCCTCTCTCCCCATAGGCCCTCTCTCCTCATGGGCCCTCTCTCCCCATGGACCCTCTCTCCCCATGGACCCTCTCTCCCCATGGGCCCTCTCTCCCCATGGGCCCTCTCTCCCCATGGGCCCTCTCTCCCCATGGGCCCTCTCTCCTCATGGGCCCTCTCTCCCCATGGACCCTCTCTCCCCATGGACCCTCTCTCCCCATGGGCCCTCTCTCCCCATGGGCCCTCTCTCCCCATGGGCCCTCTCTCCCCATGGGCCCTCTCTCCCCATAGGCCCTCTCTCCCAATGGGCCCTAGTCAAAAGGAGTGCACTATATAGGAAATAATGTGCCATTTTGGGACGGAACCACAGTATTTATACAGGCTCAGTGTTCAACACCTGTGTTGTCTACAGACCTTACCGGTGTCCTGATCAGTAGGAGAGAGAGAGAGAGGGGGAGGAGCATTGAGACTTGAGAGAATTTCATTAATTTCTCCTGGAGTTGATAAATATAATATCTCCAAGCTCATTGGTCGCTTCCGCCAGCTGGATTTGAGTCACCGCCCGGGGACCAAGCCGGACGGAAGTGTTCTTAAAATCACACACACACACACACACACACACACACACACACACACACACACACACACACACACACACACACACACACACACACGCTGCACTGAAATGTCCTTAACAGAAGGAGATCCTAGTTTAGTACCTAAATGGTACCCTATTCCCTAAGTAGATCACTACTTTTGGGGGCCTCTGGTAAAAAGCAGTGCACTTTAACAGAGAATAGGTTTCCATTTGGGACGTAAAGCTCCCGGGCCATCACTTAAAGACCGGAACTACGTCTCTACCGTGCCAACAAAAAAAAAAAACATCACGCTCCTTTTTCTGCCTTTTATTCTCAGCACTTGGATAACTTTGATTTATACAAGCTGTAAAATATAACAATGAACCATGGTTTCTTTTGTGCTTTAATTCCAGCCTCCCAAATGTGCTATGGTCAAAAGTAATGTACTATGTAGGGAATTGGTGCCATTTGGGACACAATGTCATATTCTCCAGCACAGTTTTGGGGTTTAATTTTTGTTGTCATACCTTTGCTCTTCTTAGAATTGCAAACCGCCATGTCTGTTTTTGTGATTTTATTTTTAGAGGACCGACTGAGCCTTTCACGCAGCAATTACCGTTACCAATCAAACAGTATACTTATTAAATAATTATGCTGCATTTCATTTAGGTAAAACAGGTGTTTCACATTAGCATCCTATCAGATTACTGGCACACTGAAATAACCGGCATCTGGATAAAGATTTTAATCTATATTTTGAATTACAAAAAGGAGGAAGCACAACTTTTTGGTCTAAATACTGTTTTCTGAGGAGATGAGGTTTGTAAAAGGCTCAATATGTAATCTGAGGAGATGAGATTTGTAGATGCTGCCCAGGTAATCTGAGGAGATGAGGTTTGGAAATGCTGCCCAGGTAATCTGAGGAGATGAGGTTTGGAGATGCTGCCCAGGTAATCTGAGGAGATGAGGTTTGGAGATGCTGCCCAGGTAATCTGAGGAGATGAGGTTTGTAGATGCTGCCCAGGTAATCTGAGGAGATGAGGTTTGGAGATGCTGCCCAGGTAATCTGAGGAGATGAGGTTTGTAGATGCTGCCCGGGTAATCTGAGGAGATGAGGTTTGGAGACGCTGCCCAGGTAATCTGAGGAGATGAGGTTTGGAGATGCTGGCCAGGCTTGTGTAGTTGGTGGAGGGAAGTGTTATTCAAATGGTCTGCATGACAAACAGCACCCTATTCCCTATATAGCGCACTACTTTTTTACCAGGGCCCATAGGGCTGAGTAATAGAGTTCATTCCAGTGGTAATAGTAGCCCAACAATAAGTCAATCAATCATACAGTCCATGCCATGCCAGTAATTTAGGAAGTGCCATAGTATCACTGTTGTTTTATGAAGCCACAACACACCTGGGGCCAAAGACAAAACAAGCCACAACACACCTGGGGCCAAAGACTAAACAAGCCACAACACACCTGGGGCCAAAGACTAAACAAGCCACAACACACCTGGGGCCAAAGACTAAACAAGCCACAACACACCTGGGGCCAAAGACTAAACAAGCCACAACACACCTGGGGCCAAAGACAAAGACAAAAGACAGAAACAACGTTAAAAAGCATCAACAAGTATGCGGAGTTGTCATGATGAGTTTCTCATACACATAAATCACACACAGGAGGGTTACACACACACACACACACACACACACACACACACACACACACACACACACACACACACACACATACAAAGTCAGTACTGCGAACGTGTTACATTTCCACCATGCGAGCAGATAAAAAGAATTCCGTCGGTCATTAATCTAAAGTAATCCCAGCAGGTTTACTCCCAGGTCGTAATTCCAGATGATAATCCCAGATCCTGGGTCACTTTTCCCGAGTCGACCGCGGAATCCAAGATGGAAGTGTAATCAGCCATTCCCACGTCAGGAATTCCTTGGAAATGGAAAAGAATGTTCCTGTCTGTGGAGCGAAATCGGGAATTTATAAATGTGCGTCTCAAATGGCACCCTATTCCCTTTATTTTGCACTACTTTTGACCACTACTTTTGACCACGGTCCATAGGGCTCTGGTCAAAAGTAGTGCACTTTAAAGGGAATAGTGTGCCATATTTGGGTTGCAATCTAAGACTGCTTAACTTCTGAGACTACTGTTTAAATACCACACATTCAAACATACTGATGCACTGGGACACTCTACAGCTAGAAGGAGAACTAGATTAACAATTACTGCCAAGTCAAATACTTGTTCAAGTAGAAAAGCAAAAACACTGTCGAAAAAAATGTCATTCAATGGTTATTTTGAAGAGGAAGTCATGGCCAGAACACAAAATAATGAGCCACCCACTACAGAAAATGTTTAATGCAAACAGACCCAGAGCACAGGCCCTATGGTCAGAACACAGGGCCTATGGTCAGAACACAGGGCCTATGGTCAGAATACAGGCCCTATGGTCAGAATACAGGCCCTATGGTCAGAACACAGGCCCTATGGTCAGAATACAGGCCCTATGGTCAGAATACAGGCCCTATGGTCAGAACACAGGGCCTATGGTCAGAATACAGGCCCTATGGTCAGAATACAGGCCCTATGGTCAGAACACAGGCCCTATGGTCAGAATACAGGCCCTATGGTCAGAATACAGGCCCTATGGTCAGAATACAGGCCCTATGGTCAGAATACAGGCCCTATGGTCAGAACACAGGGCCTATGGTCAGAATACAGGCCCTATGGTCAGAGCACAGGCCCTATGGTCAGAATACGGGCCCTATGGTCAGAATACAGGCCCTATGGTCAGAACACAGGCCCTATGGTCAGAACACAGGGCCTATGGTCAGAGCACAGGCCCTATGGTCAGATCACAGGCCCTATGGTCAGAATACAGGCCCTATGGTCAGAGCACAGGCCCTATGGTCAGAATACAGGCCCTATGGTCAGAATACGGGCCCTATGGTCAGAATACAGGCCCTATGGTCAGAACACAGGCCCTATGGTCAGAACACAGGCCCTATGGTCAGAACACAGGCCCTATGGTCAGAATACAGGCCCTATGGTCAGAGCACAGGCCCTATGGTCAGAACACAGGGCCTATGGTCAGAACACAGGCCCTATGGTCAGAATACAGGCCCTATGGTCAGAACACAGGCCCTATGGTCAGAATACAGGCCCTATGGTCAGAACACAGGCCCTATGGTCAGAACACAGGCCCTATGGTCAGAATACAGGCCCTATGGTCAGAACACAGGCCCTATGGTCAGAACACAGGCCCTATGGTCAGAACACAGGCCCTATGGTCAGAACACAGGCCCTATGGTCAGAATACAGGCCCTATGGTCAGAATACAGGCCCTATGGTCAGAACACAGGCCCTATGGTCAGAACACAGGCCCTATGGTCAGAACACAGGCCCTATGGTCAGAACACAGGGCCTATGGTCAGAGCACAGGCCCTATGGTCAGAGCACAGGCCCTATGGTCAGAATACAGGCCCTATGGTCAGAGCACAGGCCCTATGGTCAGAATACAGGCCCTATGGTCAGAATACGGGCCCTATGGTCAGAATACAGGCCCTATGGTCAAAACACAGGCCCTATGGTCAGAATACAGGCCCTATGGTCAGAATACAGGCCCTATGGTCAGAATACAGGCCCTATGGTCAGAATACAGGCCCTATGGTCAGAATACAGGCCCTATGGTCAGAATACAGGCCCTATGGTCAGAATACAGGCCCTATGGTCAGAACACAGGGCCTATGGTCAGAATACAGGCCCTATGGTCAGAGCACAGGCCCTATGGTCAGAATACGGGCCCTATGGTCAGAATACAGGCCCTATGGTCAGAACACAGGCCCTATGGTCAGAACACAGGGCCTATGGTCAGAGCACAGGCCCTATGGTCAGAGCACAGGCCCTATGGTCAGAATACAGGCCCTATGGTCAGAGCACAGGCCCTATGGTCAGAATACAGGCCCTATGGTCAGAATACGGGCCCTATGGTCAGAATACAGGCCCTATGGTCAGAACACAGGCCCTATGGTCAGAGCACAGGCCCTATGGTCAGAACACAGGCCCTATGGTCAGAATACAGGCCCTATGGTCAGAGCACAGGCCCTATGGTCAGAACACAGGGCCTATGGTCAGAACACAGGCCCTATGGTCAGAGCACAGGCCCTATGGTCAGAACACAGGCCCTATGGTCAGAATACAGGCCCTATGGTCAGAACACAGGCCCTATGGTCAGAACACAGGCCCTATGGTCAGAATACAGGCCCTATGGTCAGAACACAGGCCCTATGGTCAGAACACAGGCCCTATGGTCAGAACACAGGCCCTATGGTCAGAACACAGGCCCTATGGTCAGAATACAGGCCCTATGGTCAGAATACAGGCCCTATGGTCAGAACACAGGCCCTATGGTCAGAACACAGGCCCTATGGTCAGAACACAGGCCCTATGGTCAGAACACAGGGCCTATGGTCAGAGCACAGGCCCTATGGTCAGAGCACAGGCCCTATGGTCAGAATACAGGCCCTATGGTCAGACCACAGGCCCTATGGTCAGAATACAGGCCCTATGGTCAGAATACGGGCCCTATGGTCAGAATACAGGCCCTATGGTCAGAACACAGGCCCTATGGTCAGAACACAGGCCCTATGGTCAGAACACAGGCCCTATGGTCAGAATACAGGCCCTATGGTCAGAGCACAGGCCCTATGGTCAGAACACAGGGCCTATGGTCAGAACACAGGCCCTATGGTCAGAATACAGGCCCTATGGTCAGAACACAGGCCCTATGGTCAGAATACAGGCCCTATGGTCAGAACACAGGCCCTATGGTCAGAACACAGGCCCTATGGTCAGAATACAGGCCCTATGGTCAGAACACAGGCCCTATGGTCAGAACACAGGCCCTATGGTCAGAACACAGGCCCTATGGTCAGAACACAGGCCCTATGGTCAGAATACAGGCCCTATGGTCAGAATACAGGCCCTATGGTCAGAACACAGGCCCTATGGTCAGAACACAGGCCCTATGGTCAGAACACAGGCCCTATGGTCAGAATACAGGCCCTATGGTCAGAACACAGGCCCTATGGTCAGAATACAGGCCCTATGGTCAGAACACAGGCCCTATGGTCAGAACACAGGCCCTATGGTCAGAACACAGGCCCTATGGTCAGAACACAGGCCCTATGGTCAGAGCACAGGCCTTATGGTCAGAACACAGGCCCTATCGTCAGGACGCCAGAGGCTTCCCCTCATAAAGCAACACTAAGATCCTGTGTAGATGGTTCATATGAAGCAAGAGAGATTGGTATGCTGCGGTAGTTCCCTCAAAAAAAGTAGTTATCTGTGTCACAATTGGCACCCTATTCCTTATATTGCACTACTTTAGACCAGAGCCCTATGACACCCTATTCCCTATATATAGTGCACTACTTTTGACCAGAGCCCTATGGCATTGGGGGCACATCAACATCTGTATGGTTCAGTAATTAGTTCCAACTAACCCAAAGCTACAAGCAATGTTCCATCAAAAACATGATGTGGTCTACTGAGTGCAAACCTGAACATTGTGAAAGTTCAGTGCAAGCTTATATTGTGAACACTGAGGCTGTACCCACTTTGAGTTACAGTTTTAACATTGGCCAAGTACGTCACTTTGGCTATTTCATCATAACATAGGGCCTACCAGAGTGGCCAATGACAGCCTAGCAACAGTGGGTTAACTGCCTTATTCAGGGGCAGAGAATGACAGATTTTGTACCTTGTCAGCTCGGGGATTCGATCTCGCAACCTTTCGGTTACAAGTCCAACGCTCTAACCACTAGGCTACAGTACCTGCCAACCCGATAGCTTGGTAGGTAGGATGATGTCAGACAGGTACTTGGGTCCAGGGTGGTGGACAGCTTGGTAGGTGTGAACCAGGATTTTAAAGTCAATGTGTGAGCATATGGGGAGCCAGTGGATGTTGAACAGCACTGGAGAGATGTTCTCACAGGGGGGAGGTGTGGTTGAGGACAAGTGCAGCACAGTTCTGGACATATTGTAGCCTTCTTACAATAGTCCAGACGGCATGGTATAAAGGATGATTTGATAACCTATACCCAAGGGGGTGGTGTGGTATATGGACATTAAACCATGGCTAAATGTTGTTCTTAAGCACGACGCAATGCAGAGTGCCTGGACACAACCCTTAGCTGTGGTATGTTGTCCATACTGTATACCACAAACCCCTGAGGTGTCTTATTGCTGTTATAAACTGGTTAACAAAGTAATTAGAGCAGGAAAAATAACTGTTTTGTC